>NW_027473204.1:35000-37484 GCF_030347505.1 Rhynchophorus ferrugineus
TGCTGTCTTAAGTTACCAACGCCTTTCATGGTATCCCATAAGCGTCGATTTAGGCGCTTTAACTCGACGTTTGGTTCATCCCACAGCGCCAGTTCTGCTTACCAAAAATGGCCCACTTGGCACTCTGATCCGAAATCTCGCGGCTTCATCATTTAAGCAAGCCGGAGATCTCACCCATTTAAAGTTTGAGAATAGGTTGAGGTCGTTTCGACCCCAATGCCTCTAATCATTCGCTTTACCGGATGAGACTCGTACGCTACGAGCGCCAGCTATCCTGAGGGAAACTTCGGAGGGAACCAGCTACTAGATGGTTCGATTAGTCTTTCGCCCCTATACCCAGTTCCGACGATCGATTTGCACGTCAGAATCGCTACGGACCTCCATCAGGGTTTCCCCTGACTTCGTCCTGACCAGGCATAGTTCACCATCTTTCGGGTCCCAGCGTGTACGCTCTTGGTGCGCCTCTTCTCGCGATGAGAACGAGACGCCCCGGGAATGCGAAGCGGCCACTTTTAAGGGTAAACCGCCCATCTTCCCTGAGTTCGTGCGAGACGAACTTTCACTTTCATTACGCCTTTAGGTTTAGTGATTCCCAATGACTCGCGCACATGCTAGACTCCTTGGTCCGTGTTTCAAGACGGGTCCTGAAAGTACCCAAAGCTATAGCGTCGCCGATCGGTCTAGGTCTGTTCGAGAACCTCGTCGCCAACAGTCATCAGAGGTCGGAAACGGCACCGGGTCCGATTACCGACGTGCATCTGACGCGCTTGCGACGAGCCGAACGCTAACGAGTAGCGGCCTTAAACCATTCGGTATACCGTCGAGCGAGTCGACCGCGAACACGAGGGTCCGTAAACGAAAACGGCGCGAACCGCAGTCTACGGTCTCCACCTCGAGCCTTAAGCCGACGCCCAACGGATCGCGACGTCCTACAAGGAGAAAAGTGCACGCGTTCGTCGCCGGATCGACGTACGAAAGGCGCGCGCAACGCCGAAACGTCACGTGTCACGCGATCGCACGCCGCCTACTACGAGCCGCGAATGAATTTCTCCCTTCGACCTTTCGGGTTTCTCAGGTTTACCCCTAAACGGTTTCACGTACTCTTGAACTCTCTCTTCAAAGTGCTTTTCAACTTTCCCTCACGGTACTTGTTCGCTATCGGTCTCGTGGTTATATTTAGCCTTAGATGGAGTTTACCACCCGCTTAGGGCTGCACTCTCAAGCAACCCGACTCTAAGGAGAGATCCTCTCGCCGTCAGTCACGGTCGCTACGGGCCTGGCACCCTCTATGGGCTGTTGCCCCGTTCAAGATGGACTTGGACGCGCGACGTAACGTCGAGATAATGGACCCTCCCGAACACCACATTTCCCGGCGCCCGATGTCGGTCGCGGGATTCGGTGCTGGGCTAATCCCTGTTCGCTCGCAGCTACTAAGGGAATCCTAGTTAGTTTCTTTTCCTCCGCTTAGTAATATGCTTAAATTCAGCGGGTAGTCTCACCTGCTCTGAGGTCGCTAGTTTAATATGCGTGGCGCTCGTAATCATCATAATAATGAAGATTAGGAGCCAATACGAAATATAAAAGTTTAGAATGGAAAAGACGCGCCGTCGAAAAACGGTGTTTTCTCCCTCGTATTCGAGAGACAACGCACCTACGATCCGACGTCGATTAAAAACTAATTTTATCGGATACGACGATCGTATTAATGGTGCGCGCTACGTTTATCACAAAAACGTGCGAACGACCGTTTTAAACACGTCTCATCCCTTTCATATTCGTACGACCCGTACGAGAGAGTTAGGTCACACGTACGGGTCCGCTGTCACGTTTTAGAACGTCGCGATCGAATCGCGCTTATACGCTCAGCACGCTCAGACATTTCTCGTCGATCGCGAAGATCAAAGAAAATCCGAGCAGTCTTGAAATGAGATACGACCCTCAGCCAGGAGTGGTCCGGGTATGAGATCCCAGGACCGCAATGTGCGTTCGAAATGTCGATGTTCATGTGTCCTGCAGTTCACAAGTTGACGCGCAATTAGCTGCGTTCTTCATCGACCCACGAGCCAAGTGATCCACCGTTTAGGGTAATCTTTTTTTAAGTTAGGTTTTAAACGCATATCGAAACGTTTCTATTATAAGACGACGACGACGACGACGACGCGCGCTCACGTCATAGACAGCGCTTGCGCCCCTTTCGCAGCCGCCGTCGACTTTAAAACGCTCTTACGGTTTATTTTCGTCTTCTCCACTACACACAACGAGAGGAGCGGAGACAGACTACTCGAAATGGTGACGTTCGTTGTAAATTTTCGTCGTCTCACCTCGTACGACAACAAAAGAGCATACGCTGATCATAGTTTGGCAATATTTTCGTAAACTAAATCTCACCCTTTTGGAATGAAACAAACGAAGGGTGATAAGATTTTCGTAAACTAATCACATTACCGATCATCGTATATGTTCGTCGATATGAGGATCGAAACG
>NW_027473205.1:0-25000 GCF_030347505.1 Rhynchophorus ferrugineus
CCTCACCCACCATCAGCGATTTTCCACTGAGTTCCACTGTCCCCAAGCAAGGTCAACCTAGTAAACGAAAAAAAAAGTATCTTCTCTTTGACGATCCTCATTATATTAGGACGATAGTTCCATTCTAAATTCTTGATTAATTACAGTTCCTATTTGTTCATTTCGAGACGTTCCCGTGATTAATACTTATCGTGTAGAAATTAGCCACAATCCACAATTAGCCACAGTTAGGAAAAATAAATTAATTATCATATAGTCATAAACGTAATAAAAATGAATACACATATTTTCGAAGTCACTCCAGAAATACTTTACCTTATTTTTAAATAACAATCTCGGGCCGTACCATTTTTACAAAACTTATTCTATATACTTACTATATAACAGATTATAATGATATAATATAATTCAATACAATAACTACAATATATATATATATATCTGAAAATTCTGTTTTTATAAAATGTCAGCTACTGTTTAACATTTCATTTTTTAAAATGTATATCCAATTGTGGTTCTGAAAAGAACCGATTTTGCAGGTAAGTAGTATATTGAAACACACATAGGTATGTGAATTAATTTACTTAGAACTGGTATATTTGGTGACTGCTTTGGTACCTTCGCTAACGGCGTGCTTAGCCAACTCACCGGGTAACAATAACCTAACGGCGGTTTGGATTTCTCTGCTCGTGATGGTCGATCTTTTATTGTAATGGGCGAGGCGCGACGCTTCGGCGGCTATCCTTTCGAATATATCGTTCACGAAAGAATTCATGATCGACATGGCCTTGCTGGAGATACCCGTATCGGGATGAACTTGCTTTAAAACTTTGTAAATGTAGATCGCGTAGCTTTCCTTCCTCTTGCGTTTCTTTTTCTTGTCACTTTTGGAGATATTTTTCTGAGCCTTACCGGCCTTTTTGGCCGCCTTACCGCTTGTTTTCGGAGGCATTTCGAAATAAATATTACGATATTAAAGGAACCACGAAAAGTACTAGACTAAAACAAATTTCAGGAATCCTTAGAATTTATAGGCTCCTTAAATACACTCCTAAGCCCCGCCTATTATCTGAGTTAGCCTTTCATTGGTCGCGTACGAGATCATGCGTTCGGCTTACGAACAAAATTCGTTGCTAGTATGTTGACAGTTTTAGTACAGATTTCAACTCTAAGGCGAGCGAGTTCTAGAAGCAATCGATAGTAAAATGTCCGGACGTGGTAAAGGCGGAAAAGTGAAGGGAAAGGCGAAGTCTCGTTCCAATCGTGCGGGATTACAATTTCCTGTCGGTCGTATTCACCGACTTCTAAGGAAAGGAAATTATGCCGAACGCGTAGGGGCCGGTGCTCCCGTTTACTTAGCTGCCGTAATGGAATATCTGGCGGCCGAAGTTCTCGAGTTGGCGGGTAACGCCGCTAGAGACAACAAGAAAACAAGGATTATCCCTAGGCATTTACAATTGGCCATCAGAAACGACGAGGAATTGAATAAACTGTTATCTGGCGTTACTATTGCCCAGGGCGGCGTCTTGCCTAACATTCAAGCAGTATTATTGCCTAAAAAGACAGACAGCAAAACCAAATAGATAACGCAAACCGTTTAAAGTTTTGCATACGCCCTTTAATATCGGTCCTTTTCAGGGCCAACAAAATCGTATAAAAAAGAAGTTAGAATACGCGTTCTTATTAAAGAATAAATATTAACTAGAAAATTTATAAATAATCTGATCTGTACTGAATATTCCTTTATTACTGTTTTAGAGTATCGATCGATCGGTTCCCTAATTAGTTACGGCTCTATCTAGAAAATAATCATTTAAGTAATAATAAGATAATAAATAAATTATATAAATATTCTTTCTTTTATAAAGTTATATTGTGGTTCTGAAAAGAACCGTTTTTTTTTCTATTAAAAAAATACGGTCTTGGACGAACGTATTTTTTAGGGAAGTCGTAGCACGTCCAGGAGTGTCGGGATATTTGTAATTTTCAACTCCGTGTCTTCTTGATCTGACGATGAAATGTGTCGCCTGTTTAATATATCGTCATACGTAGTAGAAATAGTTTTATTTCTTTTCTTTGGTGATACTGGTTTTTTAGTTTTCGCACCTTCACCAGCGGCAACACGAACAGTTGAGGTCGTCGTCTTAGCACTTTTCGGTTTAGGCGCCTTGGGCTTTTTCGTAGGTCCGGCTTTATTAGATTTTTTCGCTTTGGAAGGCGATTTCGGGGATCTTGCGGCCGTGTTGCTTTTTGCTGCTTTCGAAGATGAACTATTAGCGGCGGCATTGGAAGCGGACGTAGTCGTGGCGGCGGTAGATTTCTTTCCTGTTTTCTTTTCGACGGCTTTTTTGGCAGAAGCTTTTTTCTCGGCCAAAGTTGCAGATTCACCTTTCTTACTTTTAGCTGTGGTTTTCTTAGTTGAGGCGGAGGCGGCGGTCGTCTTTTTTTCCGTTTTCTCTGAGGTTTTTTTTGGCAGACGCTTTTTTACCACCGGCTGTCGTAGCTGTCGCGGCACCTCCTACTGGTTTTCGTTTATTTTTCTGTCCGGTTTTGGCAGTGGCCGTTTTTCTTTTCTTCGTACCTGCGGCTGTCGTACCTCCTGCTTTACGTGCCGAAGCCGCTAATTTAAATGATCCGGAAGCTCCTTTGCCCTTCGTTTGTACCAAAACACCCGAAGCGATCCACGTCTTTATATATTTCTTTATAAAGGGCGATAATTTGTCAGCATCCACTTTGTAATTGGCCGCTATGTATTTTTTAATAGCTCTGAAGGAAGTTCCGCCTTTCTCTTTCAATCCTTTAATTGCACTCGTTACCATATCAGCGATCGGAGGATGACTAACTTTCGATTTAGAACTCTTCGCCTTGCTCGAAGTGGATTTTTCTTTCTTCCCTCCTGCAGACGAACCTGCGCTACCGGCTGTAGCTGATGCGGCTCCCGTAGCCGACACCGAAGATGAATTCGACCCGGCCGGTGTGCCTGTTGACGATGCGTTAACAACGGCGGCGGAATTTCCTCCACTCCCTTGATTCGACGAAGGAGAAACCGCTTGTCCGCTAATATCGACGTCCGACATTCTGATATAATTTCTTAATTTTCTTATAAGAACGTTCTAATCACGATTCGTTTGACAAAGTTACGTACGTGCGTATGCTTCTCGTTCGCGTATTTTAACTGTCTGGCGGTCGCTCTCATTTAATGCGTACCCTATATGATATGAGCCGAACGGAGGACTGAACGGTCGAGCGCGAACGACGTTCCATATTCCGGCTTCGTCGAAACGTTCATCGAGCTTGGAACCGTTTACTTATTTCTCATATTAAATACATAAATCCTTTAGAATATCATACGATTTATGTTCGAGGCGTTAAAAGATAAAACGTAGTAGAAGTAGCAAACTTTACCAATAAATTTTACGTTGACTATCGTCTTAGAAGGAAGCACAAAATCAAGCGTTGCTCTCGATTCCGTCGAAACTCCAATTTACATTCGAGTTATAGACTTTCGGTTATAACTATGAAAATATATCTTTTCAAATCTACGTCCCCCGATATATCGTCTTTTGATATAAATGCAATTCCGTACAGATCTAATGCTATTATTGGAGAAACGAGACATATTATTCCTAATTGATGCGGTACAGATTGTTCGTTGTCCAAAACGAATCTATATCGAAACGTACCGTTGTCGAATTAACTGTAAGAAAACAATGACATGAAAATTAACCGATCCTATACTAATATACTTCTTATTTAACGGTTTCTTAACACCATCCGAACTCTGGGTTACAATCGAACGTATCGGGTGAGCAACGATATCGAGACGTCTATAAGAATATCGTGTCAAACCCTTCTGTATCGATACAATGCTCATATATATTATAGTATATTTTGCTTCTTTAGTTGAAATCTGTTTTCATAAATAGTTATCTAAAGTCAATAAATACATGGAACGCGATCTCCATACATACGTGCGTAGAACTACCGTACCTTCTTTGAAATCTTAAGGATTCTCCAAGCTCATCGACGCGAAGTTTATCTCGGAGTATTTTCTCTCTAAAGGAAAACTATATTAAAGCTTCAACGAAGATTCGGTATTCGATTGTTCACCATCATTTACATTCTTGTCATTAACCTAACATTTATTATGAAATCTTATTTTAAACTTTATCTATCTTTTTATATTACGATCGTCTATTATAATGCAGTATATTTGTTACTTTACAAGTAAATCTTAGATGAAAGGAGCAGATATTTAATAAAATTTAACGTCATCTTAGTCCATTTTCGAATAATAAATTTCTTTTTTTATGCTAGTAAATTTGTGGCTCTGAAAAGAACCGTTGTTTTCTTTAGTTGAATAGATACGTTGTTCTGTTTTAATTGGTCAGCATATATAATACTTTATTTAACCGCCAAATCCGTATAGGGTTCGTCCTTGGCGTTTGAGGGCGTATACTACATCCATGGCAGTAACGGTTTTCCTTTTGGCGTGTTCGGTATAAGTGACGGCGTCTCTGATAACGTTTTCCAAAAATACTTTTAATACACCTCTGGTTTCTTCATAAATTAGACCGGATATACGTTTAACTCCACCCCGCCTAGCCAATCTTCTGATGGCGGGTTTCGTAATACCTTGGATATTATCACGAAGCACTTTACGATGCCGCTTAGCGCCTCCTTTTCCCAAACCTTTACCACCTTTACCTCTGCCCGTCATGATTTATTCAATTTAGTATTAAAAGAAAGCAAATTTATAATCGAATTGTGCAGCGTACACCTCGAATACTACGGGTAACTATTTCAATTTCAAATCCTACCATGGGTTTTGTTGAGTTCGAATCGGGTCCCGCCCACAGATGCTAGCCGGACCAATCAGAATATCTTCACACATTATTAAAAAGGGAGATTTCTTTGACACCTTCGATCAGTTTCCAAAAGTTCGTTGGTGCTTGCGCTTGTAATTCTTCCTACACGTTTGAAGTCAGACCCGTTTAGACGATGGCTCGTACCAAGCAAACTGCTCGAAAATCAACCGGAGGTAAGGCTCCCAGAAAACAATTGGCTACTAAAGCAGCCAGGAAAAGCGCTCCCGCTACCGGTGGTGTTAAAAAACCGCATCGTTACAGACCCGGTACGGTCGCTCTAAGAGAAATCCGACGCTATCAGAAGAGTACCGAATTATTGATTAGGAAATTGCCTTTCCAACGATTGGTTCGCGAAATCGCTCAGGATTTCAAGACCGATTTACGTTTCCAAAGTTCGGCAGTGATGGCTTTGCAAGAAGCTAGCGAGGCCTATTTGGTTGGTCTCTTTGAAGACACCAATTTGTGTGCGATCCATGCTAAACGAGTAACTATCATGCCTAAGGACATTCAATTAGCCAGACGCATTAGAGGCGAACGTGCATAAATGCTACGGCTGTCCTATATTAAGGTCGTTTTTTGTATTTATATGAAAAAAAAAGGTTCTTCTCAGAACCACCAACTTCTATTAGAAAAAAGAGACATTGATATTTTTTCCGTTTATATGACGCTTTAGTTATAATATTTGTGAATTGAATTTAGAATATTATGCTCACAAATATATTGTGAATATTGAGGAATCCTTAGTAATAAGGTGTGAACACCTGCTGGATTGACTTGAAGTTTATATCACGATAAGAAAGGGGTATCACATATACTGTTATTATGTTACCGTAAAGGAATGAATATATAAAATAAAATATTTTTTTCTGGATATTTTAACATTTTTATGAACGATTACTATATTTTAATTTATTTGACTTCGTATATATCCTATCTTCTTAACAATAGTTTATTTCTTTTTTTCTTCTTTAAACATTTTGGGGCTCTGAAAAGAGCCGTTTTCCACCCTTCATATTATTATGATCACCTTCAAAATAATATATTTCGTTTACTTAGAACTGGTATATTTAGTGACAGCTTTGGTACCTTCGCTAACGGCATGCTTAGCCAATTCACCGGGTAACAATAACCTAACGGCGGTTTGGATTTCTCTGCTCGTGATGGTCGATCTTTTATTGTAATGGGCGAGGCGCGACGCTTCGGCGGCTATCCTTTCGAATATATCGTTCACGAAAGAATTCATAATCGACATGGCCTTGCTGGAAATACCCGTATCGGGATGAACCTGCTTTAAAACTTTGTATATGTAAATCGCGTAGCTTTCCTTCCTCCTACGCTTTTTTTTCTTATCGCTCTTAGAAATGTTTTTCTGGGCTTTTCCAGCCTTTTTTGCCGCTTTACCGCTTGTCTTCGGTGGCATTTTAAACGAATGAGATTCGCGACCTACCCATACAGCAAAAGATAAAAGACTAAACCGAAATATACCTATAGTCGTTTAATTATTTGATAAATGACGCTACACTTCTAAGCTCCGCCCATTCTTGGCGTTATGTCGTAGAAAGCTCTGATTGGTCGAGTAGGAAACGTACTAGTGTTTTGAGAAGTTGCCGAATAAAAGCTATTCGCTGGACAGTTCACTGCCAGTTGTTCATTCGTTGTCGAAAGGACGTGAGCGTTGTCGCCATTAGTTTTTCGGTTATTTTTAGTTTAAAAAAGTTAGCAATACAATGTCTGGACGTGGTAAGGGTGGAAAAGTGAAGGGAAAGGCGAAATCTCGTTCCAACCGAGCGGGATTACAATTTCCTGTTGGCCGTATTCACCGGCTTTTAAGGAAAGGAAATTATGCCGAACGCGTAGGGGCCGGTGCTCCCGTCTACTTAGCTGCCGTAATGGAATATTTGGCGGCCGAAGTTCTCGAGTTGGCAGGTAACGCCGCTAGAGACAACAAGAAAACAAGGATTATCCCTAGGCATTTACAATTGGCCATCAGAAATGACGAAGAACTGAACAAACTCCTCTCCGGTGTTACTATAGCCCAGGGCGGCGTTCTACCAAACATCCAGGCCGTATTGTTACCGAAAAAAACAGATAGTAAAACCAAATAAGTTACATGAGCCTTAGGGTTTTTGTGTCGTACAAAAACCTTTTAACTATCGGTCCTTTTCAGGACCACCAAAATAATAAAACAAAAAAAGAACTTAAAATTAAAACTCATATTATGACTTGCACTTACTAATTATTTAAAATATTCTAATAAACAGTTTAAGTACTTTAAAGATTGTTTTTTGGGTGTGTAAGATAAATTAAGAGACATTCCAATACCAATAATTATCGTTTTATTAAACAACAATTAAGTCGAAATAATATGAAGGATTTATTTCTAGCGGTTCTCCTTTAGTAAAATCGAACCGTATTATAACATCGCGCCTTGTATATAATCTATGTAATTAACGATGAATTTAAGGGGCGGTCTATTTATTAAGTATAGAGTTTTGGAATCCAAACCCTCAAATAATTAGGGCCAGTTATACTTAAATTATTATTTTAAATAAAATTATGATGATTGTAATGATTGAAAGATTATCCTTAAATCCTAATAGAGCTTCCGTTTTTTAAATATCGATAAATTTGTGGTTCTGAAAAGAACCGTTGTTTAATTTTTCTAAAATTAATTTTGAGGGTCACATTTCACGTTAGTTCGCGAATAAAATGTGACTTAACCTCCAAACCCGTATAATGTACGTCCTTGACGTTTCAAGGCGTATACTACATCCATTGCGGTAACGGTTTTTCTTTTGGCGTGTTCGGTATATGTAACGGCATCTCTGATGACGTTTTCCAAAAACACTTTTAAAACACCTCTGGTCTCTTCGTAAATCAGACCAGATATACGTTTTACGCCGCCTCGTCTAGCCAATCTTCTAATGGCGGGCTTCGTAATACCTTGGATATTATCACGAAGCACTTTACGATGCCGCTTGGCTCCTCCTTTTCCCAAACCTTTACCACCTTTACCTCTGCCGGTCATCTTTTATCGAACCTAATACAAAAAAAATAAATGATCTCGAATAAGTAGCGCGCTCACAACACGAGTGCTACGGACAACTGTTGTCGATTACATTCAATCAGCCCGGTTTTGTAGACTTAGGATTGAGTTCCGCCCACTGGCACAAAACGGACCAATCAGATTAGATAACATGTTATAAAAAGGACTCTCTGATTTTATGACCGAATCAGTCCGAAAGGGGTCGCCGTCGTTTGCGTTTGTTAATTTTTCTCATTACCTCTATTTTAAAAATATGGCTCGTACCAAGCAAACTGCGCGAAAATCAACAGGAGGTAAAGCTCCTAGGAAACAATTGGCTACCAAAGCGGCCAGGAAAAGCGCTCCAGCTACCGGTGGCGTTAAGAAACCACATCGCTACCGACCTGGGACGGTCGCTTTGCGGGAGATTCGTCGTTATCAAAAGAGCACCGAATTATTGATTAGGAAATTACCTTTTCAACGATTGGTTCGCGAAATCGCTCAAGATTTCAAGACCGATTTACGTTTTCAAAGTTCGGCGGTAATGGCTTTACAAGAGGCCAGCGAAGCTTATTTAGTTGGCCTTTTTGAGGATACTAATTTATGTGCGATACATGCAAAGCGAGTAACCATCATGCCCAAGGATATTCAGCTAGCCAGACGTATCAGAGGCGAACGTGCCTAAACTTTATTTTCTATCATTTATAATACTCTACTTATATTCGTATTTTGCAACAAAAAAAAACGGTTCTTTTCAGAACCACCTAAATTTAATCAAAGAAAAAGAAGATAATTCAATTAATATTCTTTTATCGATATTTATATAAACCACTAAAAGAGTTATGGATTTTTATCTCAGAGTTATATTCGACTACATGTTAGTAATTAATAACAGTCGGTGTACTTATACGCATTGTTTTTAAAAACTAAAGAAAAAATAATGTAATCACTAATAACCAAAGAATAATAATATACTGTTGATAACAAAATTTGTATTTCAATATTGGATACTACAGCTGTATAATATATAAAATTAATTTTTTTAAGATTATTTCTTTTTTTATTTATCTAAATTGTGGCTCTGAAAAGAACCGTTTTCTCCTTTATGATATTCAAGGCTTATGGTTTACTTAGAACTGGTATATTTAGTGACGGCTTTGGTACCTTCACTAACGGCGTGCTTAGCCAATTCACCGGGCAGCAATAATCGCACGGCAGTTTGGATTTCTCTGCTTGTGATAGTAGATCTTTTATTGTAATGAGCGAGACGGGACGCTTCGGCGGCTATCCTTTCGAATATATCGTTCACGAAAGAATTCATGATCGACATGGCCTTGCTGGAGATACCCGTATCGGGATGAACTTGCTTTAAAACTTTGTAAATGTAGATCGCGTAGCTTTCCTTCCTCTTGCGTTTCTTTTTCTTGTCACTTTTGGAGATATTTTTCTGAGCCTTACCGGCCTTTTTGGCCGCCTTACCGCTTGTTTTCGGAGGCATTTCGAAATAAATATTACGATATTAAAGGAACCACGAAAAGTACTAGACTAAAACAAATTTCAGGAATCCTTAGAATTTATAGGCTCCTTAAATACACTCCTAAGCCCCGCCTATTATCTGAGTTAGCCTTTCATTGGTCGCGTACGAGATCATGCGTTCGGCTTACGAACAAAATTCGTTGCTAGTATGTTGACAGTTTTAGTACAGATTTCAACTCTAAGGCGAGCGAGTTCTAGAAGCAATCGATAGTAAAATGTCCGGACGTGGTAAAGGCGGAAAAGTGAAGGGAAAGGCGAAGTCTCGTTCTAACCGAGCGGGATTACAATTCCCTGTCGGTCGTATTCACAGACTTTTAAGGAAAGGGAATTATGCCGAACGCGTAGGGGCCGGTGCTCCCGTCTACTTAGCTGCCGTAATGGAATATCTGGCAGCCGAGGTTCTCGAATTGGCGGGTAACGCCGCTAGAGATAACAAGAAAACCAGGATTATCCCTAGGCATTTGCAATTGGCCATCAGAAACGACGAAGAATTGAACAAACTCCTATCCGGAGTTACTATAGCCCAGGGCGGCGTTCTGCCAAATATCCAAGCTGTATTGTTACCTAAAAAGACAGATAGCAAAACTAAATAAAACGAATGTAACCTATTTTATCATCAAATATCGGTCCTTTTCAGGACCACCAAGACAGCTGAAAAAGAGAATTTTATTATTTTAGCTTAAGTAGTAAAATAACAGGCATAAGTTTTAATTTTGAGAGGTTTTGTGATATACGACAGAGTTACGACGATATTTTATAGATCGCAATACTTTTGACAATACCTTTCTCTGAATCTTCGTGCATGCAGTCTCTTCTTAATGAGAGTATTGAACAATATCCATTTTATTGTATCGATATCGTATCTTTCTAATTTCTCATTCATTTCATTAATTATTTCCTAATTGTTATGATCGGATTTGCAAAGATTAGGATTTCTGTATATCGAACCGGTACATGTCAGCTGTATTTATGAGGTTATGTTATTTGTTCTTAGAATTTGATGTGATCAATTGAAAATGAGATGAAAGTTGCTTTAATTTATCGTTTCGGACCGACTATTAGTGCCGTGTCATCGTTTGGAGATTACTATGGAACATAATTGTGCGACGAGTTATGATAGACTGTCATTTATTGTTGCGACTGGATTTGGTGGTCTCCAGCTATATATGCGTTTATTATTTATAATTGTCGATCCGATTCACTACCTACTAATTCTATATTGTGAATTTTTAGTTTAATGATCATGTCCTTACTGTTGGACCAACACCCCACTTGGATGCATTGGTACGATGACTGTCTCCGTAGGAAGGCCATGCATGACAGTCAACCCATGTATTTCTTTTCATTAGGGTAGTTTATACAGTAAGTGTCTATTTATTGACTATAGGGTACCAATTAGTTACTTCGTATGGTTACCTTTAAGGTAATTGAATGATATTGTTGCTTTTAGTGAGCAACTAAATGACATTGAGAGATTTGACCGGATGTTAGTTTGAAGATGTTTATATATTCCATGCAACAATCTTTCGCTTATTCCGAGTTGCTGCGGTTATACACAGTTACTGACTTGCCCCTTGACATCCTCTCGGATGTGCACTTCCTTTGAGGATTATCCGTGATGACCTGTATTGCCTTATATAATTAGCATTTTTGAGTAAGTTTGAAATCTAGGTGAGAGTGCCGTTTATGTATGTATATGTTTGTTAATCTAGTGATTTATCATAGGTTACTTATTGTTGTTATTGCAATTTAGGTTAGATTGTTTCGAAGAGCCTTCCTTGATGTGAATATATCTCTTCCTTTGTTTCGACTGTGGGTGAATTCTGATGCTTAGCTAAGGATATTTTATATCATATTCTATTTATATCATTAATTTAGAATAGAATAGAATATAATATAATACAATTTTCAAAGATTTTTAATGATATTCTTGACAATTTTACGCTTCTCTATATTTGAAAATCCTATTCTTTGATTGTCTTGGTTCTCGCTAGATGGCGCGCGCCGCCTGATTTCTTTCTCTACTTTATGTCGTTGGATATTGTTTTCGTCTCTCATTCATTAGAATTGACGTACACGCATTGGAGGTTATGTCTTCGTTCTGTTTAAACGTTTTGTTTATTTTATTTTGTTATTGTTGTGTTTTTAGGTTTTCTTATGGATTAGACCGATCTTATGTGATTTGTCGACCTGTGACTTGTTTGTTTTACCCCCTCGCACCACTTGGAGGTTATGTCGGACACCATCTGTGTCACTAGATTGTACTTTTGTATGAATATTTCGTATTATTTCAGGGTGAATTTGACGCCGTAGATATGTTTTGATATTGTTTAACCACTTTTATTTCATTTTATTTTGTTGCTAGTCACCTTCCAATTAAGATACCAGCGGTGTATTTACATTTTTTGTATTTTTTAGGTTATCCGTGTCCAGTTCCCCTGACAGAACTGGTAGAGCCGACCGTGATCAATCTGGAAATCACATGTCCGAAGCTATCCGCATCAACCTGCGGTTCCTCTGCACTTGATGACCGAACGCCAACAGGCCAGGATTCTACCTTTGCTTAAGTACTTTCGGATATGTTGAATACTACATTTGTTTATATTAGACTTATCTGCTCGAAGTTTATTAGTTAGATGACTTATATGTTTGATTTGCAAGGTATGAGGTCTATTGAGATAGCGACCCCGTAGGACGGTGCAGTAACTTCGTGATTGTGTTTCATATTGTTCAATCATTCCTAATGCCAATCATCCTCCCATCGGAATATCAATAGTCTAGTTATGATTTTTAATGTTTTAGGTTAGGGAGTCTTGGCAGAGTTGACGGAACTGGCCGTGTCCGAGTGGTGGAATGGACAAAGCACCCTGGGACCATTGCTACTATGAGTTTGCCAATTTTCCACACTACAAGATGAGCATTATTTGTCTTTCTCTATGATTAGGACTATCGCTGAAACAGTAGTCCTAGCAAGTCCTACTCCCCAAGCGGAGAGAAGTTAGGGGGGCAGTAGGAATCTCGTTAATCCATGCACGCGCCTTCCTGATATGTTCGGGCATAGGCTGCGGTTGTCAAGGCGGTGGTAGTTAGTCCCGCCGTTTACCCGCGCTCGGCATCTCGATCCTTCTCTGAACGGATGCGAACGCGATCTGCTGAGCTGGTCTTTCCTGCGTAAGTATATGGACATTTTGAAATGTAGACTATCTGTCTATGGCTCTGGTGCTTGTTAAAACTCCGAGCTGGTCTTTCCTGCGTAAGTATCGGGGACGGTTCACGTACGGGTCTCCGAGCGCCTGTTCGGTTCCGTCGCGGCAGTATTGCGTAAAATTTTAGATAAGGACAGTGGGAATCTCGTTAATCCATGCACGCGCCTTCCTGATATGTTCGGGCATAGGCTGCGGTTGTCAAGGTGGTGGTAGTTAGTCCCGCCGTTTACCCGCGCTCGGCATCTCGATCCTTCTCTGAACGGATCCGAACGCGATCTGCTGAGCTGGTCTTTCCTGCGTAAGTATATGGACATTTTGAAATGTAGACTATCTGTCTATGGCTCTGGTGCTTGTTAAAGCTCCGAGCTGGTCTTTCCTGCGTAAGTATCGGGGACGGTTCACGTACGGGTCTCCGAGCGCCTGTTCGGTTCCGTCGCGGCAGTATTGCGTAAAATTTTAGATAAGGACAGTGGGAATCTCGTTAATCCATGCACGCGCCTTCCTGATATGTTCGGGCATAGGCTGCGGTTGTCAAGGTGGTGGTAGTTAGTCCCGCCGTTTACCCGCGCTCGGCATCTCGATCCTTCTCTGAACGGATCCGAACGCGATCTTAGTTAGGGACATTTTGAAATGTAGACCATGAGTCTATGGCTCAGGTGCTTGTTAAAGGTCTGAGCTGGTCTTTCCTGCGTAAGTATATGGACATTTTGAAATGTAGACTATCTGTCTATGGCTCTGGTGCTTGTTAAAGCTCCGAGCTGGTCTTTCCTGCGTAAGTATCGGGGACGGTTCACGTACGGGTCTCCGAGCGCCTGTTCGGTTCCGTCGCGGCCGTATTACGTAAAATTTTAGATAAGGACAGTGGGAATCTCGTTAATCCATGCACGCGCCTTCCTGATATGTTCGGGCATAGGCTGCGGTTGTCAAGGTGGTGGTAGTTAGTCCCGCCGTTTACCCGCGCTCGGCATCTCGATCCTTCTCTGAACGGATCCGAACGCGATCTTAGTTAGGGACATTTTGAAATGTAGACCATGAGTCTATGGCTCTGGTGCTTGTTAAAGGTCTGAGCTGGTCTTTCCTGCGTAAGTATATGGACATTTTGAAATGTAGACTATCTGTCTATGGCTCTGGTGCTTGTTAAAGCTCCGAGCTGGTCTTTCCTGCGTAAGTATCGGGAACGGTTCACGTACGGGTCTCCGAGCGCCTGTTCGGTTCCGTCGCGGCAGTATTGCGTAAAATTTTAGATAAGGACAGTGGGAATCTCGTTAATCCATGCACGCGCCTTCCTGATATGTTCGGGCATAGGCTGCGGTTGTCAAGGTGGTGGTAGTTAGTCCCGCCGTTTACCCGCGCTCGGCATCTCGATCCTTCTCTGAACGGATCCGAACGCGATCTTAGTTAGGGACATTTTGAATTGTAGACCATGAGTCTATGGCTCTGGTGCTTGTTAAAGGTCTGAGCTGGTCTTTCCTGCGTAAGTATATGGACATTTTGAAATGTAGACTATCTGTCTATGGCTCTGGTGCTTGTTAAAGCTCCGAGCTGGTCTTTCCTGCGTAAGTATCGGGGACGGTTCACGTACGGGTCTCCGAGCGCCTGTTCGGTTCCGTCGCGGCCGTATTGCGTAAAATTTTAGATAAGGACAGTGGGAATCTCGTTAATCCATGCACGCGCCTTCCTGATATGTTCGGGCATAGGCTGCGGTTGTCAAGGTGGTGGTAGTTAGTCCCGCCGTTTACCCGCGCTCGGCATCTCGATCCTTCTCTGAACGGATCCGAACGCGATCTTAGTTAGGGACATTTTGAAATGTAGACCATGAGTCTATGGCTCTGGTGCTTGTTAAAGGTCTGAGCTGGTCTTTCCTGCGTAAGTATATGGACATTTTGAAATGTAGACTATCTGTCTATGGCTCTGGTGCTTGTTAAAGCTCCGAGCTGGTCTTTCCTGCGTAAGTATCGGGGACGGTTCACGTACGGGTCTCCGAGCGCCTGTTCGGTTCCGTCGCGGCAGTATTGCGTAAAATTTTAGATAAGGACAGTGGGAATCTCGTTAATCCATGCACGCGCCTTCCTGATATGTTCGGGCATAGGCTGCGGTTGTCAAGGTGGTGGTAGTTAGTCCCGCCGTTTACCCGCGCTCGGCATCTCGATCCTTCTCTGAACGGATCCGAACGCGATCTTAGTTAGGGACATTTTGAAATGTAGACCATGAGTCTATGGCTCTGGTGCTTGTTAAAGGTCTGAGCTGGTCTTTCCTGCGTAAGTATATGGACATTTTGAAATGTAGACTATCTGTCTATGGCTCTGGTGCTTGTTAAAGCTCCGAGCTGGTCTTTCCTGCGTAAGTATCGGGGACGGTTCACGTACGGGTCTCCGAGCGCCTGTTCGGTTCCGTCGCGGCCGTATTACGTAAAATTTTAGATAAGGACAGTGGGAATCTCGTTAATCCATGCACGCGCCTTCCTGATATGTTCGGGCATAGGCTGCGGTTGTCAAGGTGGTGGTAGTTAGTCCCGCCGTTTACCCGCGCTCGGCATCTCGATCCTTCTCTGAACGGATCCGAACGCGATCTTAGTTAGGGACATTTTGAAATGTAGACCATGAGTCTATGGCTCTGGTGCTTGTTAAAGGTCTGAGCTGGTCTTTCCTGCGTAAGTATATGGACATTTTGAAATGTAGACTATCTGTCTATGGCTCTGGTGCTTGTTAAAGCTCCGAGCTGGTCTTTCCTGCGTAAGTATCGGGAACGGTTCACGTACGGGTCTCCGAGCGCCTGTTCGGTTCCGTCGTGGCAGTATTGCGTAAAATTTTAGATAAGGACAGTGGGAATCTCGTTAATCCATGCACGCGCCTTCCTGATATGTTCGGGCATAGGCTGCGGTTGTCAAGGTGGTGGTAGTTAGTCCCGCCGTTTACCCGCGCTCGGCATCTCGATCCTTCTCTGAACGGATCCGAACGCGATCTTAGTTAGGGACATTTTGAATTGTAGACCATGAGTCTATGGCTCTGGTGCTTGTTAAAGGTCTGAGCTGGTCTTTCCTACGTAAGTATATGGACATTTTGAAATGTAGACTATCTGTCTATGGCTCTGGTGCTTGTTAAAGCTCCGAGCTGGTCTTTCCTGCGTAAGTATCGGGGACGGTTCACGTACGGGTCTCCGAGCGCCTGTTCGGTTCCGTCGCGGCCGTATTGCGTAAAATTTTAGATAAGGACAGTGGGAATCTCGTTAATCCATGCACGCGCCTTCCTGATATGTTCGGGCATAGGCTGCGGTTGTCAAGGTGGTGGTAGTTAGTCCCGCCGTTTACCCGCGCTCGGCATCTCGATCCTTCTCTGAACGGATCCGAACGCGATCTTAGTTAGGGACATTTTGAAATGTAGACCATGAGTCTATGGCTCTGGTGCTTGTTAAAGGTCTGAGCTGGTCTTTCCTGCGTAAGTATATGGACATTTTGAAATGTAGACTATCTGTCTATGGCTCTGGTGCTTGTTAAAGCTCCGAGCTGGTCTTTCCTGCGTAAGTATCGGGAACGGTTCACGTACGGGTCTCCGAGCGCCTGTTCGGTTCCGTCGCGGCAGTATTGCGTAAAATTTTAGATAAGGACAGTGGGAATCTCGTTAATCCATGCACGCGCCTTCCTGATATGTTCGGGCATAGGCTGCGGTTGTCAAGGTGGTGGTAGTTAGTCCCGCCGTTTACCCGCGCTCGGCATCTCGATCCTTCTCTGAACGGATCCGAACGCGATCTTAGTTAGGGACATTTTGAATTGTAGACCATGAGTCTATGGCTCTGGTGCTTGTTAAAGGTCTGAGCTGGTCTTTCCTACGTAAGTATATGGACATTTTGAAATGTAGACTATCTGTCTATGGCTCTGGTGCTTGTTAAAGCTCCGAGCTGGTCTTTCCTGCGTAAGTATCGGGGACGGTTCACGTACGGGTCTCCGAGCGCCTGTTCGGTTCCGTCGCGGCCGTATTGCGTAAAATTTTAGATAAGGACAGTGGGAATCTCGTTAATCCATGCACGCGCCTTCCTGATATGTTCGGGCATAGGCTGCGGTTGTCAAGGTGGTGGTAGTTAGTCCCGCCGTTTACCCGCGCTCGGCATCTCGATCCTTCTCTGAACGGATCCGAACGCGATCTTAGTTAGGGACATTTTGAAATGTAGACCATGAGTCTATGGCTCTGGTGCTTGTTAAAGGTCTGAGCTGGTCTTTCCTGCGTAAGTATATGGACATTTTGAAATGTAGACTATCTGTCTATGGCTCTGGTGCTTGTTAAAGCTCCGAGCTGGTCTTTCCTGCGTAAGTATCGGGGACGGTTCACGTACGGGTCTCCGAGCGCCTGTTCGGTTCCGTCGCGGCCGTATTACGTAAAATTTTAGATAAGGACAGTGGGAATCTCGTTAATCCATGCACGCGCCTTCCTGATATGTTCGGGCATAGGCTGCGGTTGTCAAGGTGGTGGTAGTTAGTCCCGCCGTTTACCCGCGCTCGGCATCTCGATCCTTCTCTGAACGGATCCGAACGCGATCTTAGTTAGGGACATTTTGAAATGTAGACCATGAGTCTATGGCTCTGGTGCTTGTTAAAGGTCTGAGCTGGTCTTTCCTGCGTAAGTATATGGACATTTTGAAATGTAGACTATCTGTCTATGGCTCTGGTGCTTGTTAAAGCTCCGAGCTGGTCTTTCCTGCGTAAGTATCGGGGACGGTTCACGTACGGGTCTCCGAGCGCCTGTTCGGTTCCGTCGCGGCCGTATTGCGTAAAATTTTAGATAAGGACAGTGGGAATCTCGTTAATCCATGCACGCGCCTTCCTGATATGTTCGGGCATAGGCTGCGGTTGTCAAGGTGGTGGTAGTTAGTCCCGCCGTTTACCCGCGCTCGGCATCTCGATCCTTCTCTGAACGGATCCGAACGCGATCTGCTGAGCTGGTCTTTCCTGCGTAAGTATATGGACATTTTGAAATGTAGACTATCTGTCTATGGCTCTGGTGCTTGTTAAAGCTCCGAGCTGGTCTTTCCTGCGTAAGTATCGGGGACGGTTCACGTACGGGTCTCCGAGCGCCTGTTCGGTTCCGTCGCGGCCGTATTGCGTAAAATTTTAGATAAGGACAGTGGGAATCTCGTTAATCCATGCACGCGCCTTCCTGATATGTTCGGGCATAGGCTGCGGTTGTCAAGGTGGTGGTAGTTAGTCCCGCCGTTTACCCGCGCTCGGCATCTCGATCCTTCTCTGAACGGATCCGAACGCGATCTTAGTTAGGGACATTTTGAATTGTAGACCATGAGTCTATGGCTCTGGTGCTTGTTAAAGGTCTGAGCTGGTCTTTCCTACGTAAGTATATGGACATTTTGAAATGTAGACTATCTGTCTATGGCTCTGGTGCTTGTTAAAGCTCCGAGCTGGTCTTTCCTGCGTAAGTATCGGGGACGGTTCACGTACGGGTCTCCGAGCGCCTGTTCGGTTCCGTCGCGGCCGTATTGCGTAAAATTTTAGATAAGGACAGTGGGAATCTCGTTAATCCATGCACGCGCCTTCCTGATATGTTCGGGCATAGGCTGCGGTTGTCAAGGTGGTGGTAGTTAGTCCCGCCGTTTACCCGCGCTCGGCATCTCGATCCTTCTCTGAACGGATCCGAACGCGATCTGCTGAGCTGGTCTTTCCTGCGTAAGTATATGGACATTTTGAAATGTAGACTATCTGTCTATGGCTCTGGTGCTTGTTAAAGCTCCGAGCTGGTCTTTCCTGCGTAAGTATCGGGGACGGTTCACGTACGGGTCTCCGAGCGCCTGTTCGGTTCCGTCGCGGCCGTATTGCGTAAAATTTTAGATAAGGACAGTGGGAATCTCGTTAATCCATGCACGCGCCTTCCTGATATGTTCGGGCATAGGCTGCGGTTGTCAAGGTGGTGGTAGTTAGTCCCGCCGTTTACCCGCGCTCGGCATCTCGATCCTTCTCTGAACGGATCCGAACGCGATCTTAGTTAGGGACATTTTGAAATGTAGACCATGAGTCTATGGCTCTGGTGCTTGTTAAAGGTCTGAGCTGGTCTTTCCTGCGTAAGTATATGGACATTTTGAAATGTAGACTATCTGTCTATGGCTCTGGTGCTTGTTAAAGCTCCGAGCTGGTCTTTCCTGCGTAAGTATCGGGGACGGTTCACGTACGGGTCTCCGAGCGCCTGTTCGGTTCCGTCGCGGCCGTATTGCGTAAAATTTTAGATAAGGACAGTGGGAATCTCGTTAATCCATGCACGCGCCTTCCTGATATGTTCGGGCATAGGCTGCGGTTGTCAAGTTGGTGGTAGTTAGTCCCGCCGTTTACCCGCGCTCGGCATCTCGATCCTTCTCTGAACGGATCCGAACGCGATCTGCTGAGCTGGTCTTTCCTGCGTAAGTATATGGACATTTTGAAATGTAGACTATCTGTCTATGGCTCTGGTGCTTGTTAAAGCTCCGAGCTGGTCTTTCCTGCGTAAGTATCGGGGACGGTTCACGTACGGGTCTCCGAGCGCCTGTTCGGTTCCGTCGCGGCCGTATTACGTAAAATTTTAGATAAGGACAGTGGGAATCTCGTTAATCCATGCACGCGCCTTCCTGATATGTTCGGGCATAGGCTGCGGTTGTCAAGGTGGTGGTAGTTAGTCCCGCCGTTTACCCGCGCTCGGCATCTCGATCCTTCTCTGAACGGATCCGAACGCGATCTTAGTTAGGGACATTTTGAATTGTAGACCATGAGTCTATGGCTCTGGTGCTTGTTAAAGGTCTGAGCTGGTCTTTCCTACGTAAGTATATGGACATTTTGAAATGTAGACTATCTGTCTATGGCTCTGGTGCTTGTTAAAGCTCCGAGCTGGTCTTTCCTGCGTAAGTATCGGGGACGGTTCACGTACGGGTCTCCGAGCGCCTGTTCGGTTCCGTCGCGGCCGTATTGCGTAAAATTTTAGATAAGGACAGTGGGAATCTCGTTAATCCATGCACGCGCCTTCCTGATATGTTCGGGCATAGGCTGCGGTTGTCAAGGTGGTGGTAGTTAGTCCCGCCGTTTACCCGCGCTCGGCATCTCGATCCTTCTCTGAACGGATCCGAACGCGATCTTAGTTAGGGACATTTTGAATTGTAGACCATGAGTCTATGGCTCTGGTGCTTGTTAAAGGTCTGAGCTGGTCTTTCCTACGTAAGTATATGGACATTTTGAAATGTAGACTATCTGTCTATGGCTCTGGTGCTTGTTAAAGCTCCGAGCTGGTCTTTCCTGCGTAAGTATCGGGGACGGTTCACGTACGGGTCTCCGAGCGCCTGTTCGGTTCCGTCGCGGCCGTATTGCGTAAAATTTTAGATAAGGACAGTGGGAATCTCGTTAATCCATGCACGCGCCTTCCTGATATGTTCGGGCATAGGCTGCGGTTGTCAAGGTGGTGGTAGTTAGTCCCGCCGTTTACCCGCGCTCGGCATCTCGATCCTTCTCTGAACGGATCCGAACGCGATCTTAGTTAGGGACATTTTGAAATGTAGACCATGAGTCTATGGCTCTGGTGCTTGTTAAAGGTCTGAGCTGGTCTTTCCTGCGTAAGTATATGGACATTTTGAAATGTAGACTATCTGTCTATGGCTCTGGTGCTTGTTAAAGCTCCGAGCTGGTCTTTCCTGCGTAAGTATCGGGAACGGTTCACGTACGGGTCTCCGAGCGCCTGTTCGGTTCCGTCGCGGCAGTATTGCGTAAAATTTTAGATAAGGACAGTGGGAATCTCGTTAATCCATGCACGCGCCTTCCTGATATGTTCGGGCATAGGCTGCGGTTGTCAAGGTGGTGGTAGTTAGTCCCGCCGTTTACCCGCGCTCGGCATCTCGATCCTTCTCTGAACGGATCCGAACGCGATCTTAGTTAGGGACATTTTGAATTGTAGACCATGAGTCTATGGCTCTGGTGCTTGTTAAAGGTCTGAGCTGGTCTTTCCTACGTAAGTATATGGACATTTTGAAATGTAGACTATCTGTCTATGGCTCTGGTGCTTGTTAAAGCTCCGAGCTGGTCTTTCCTGCGTAAGTATCGGGGACGGTTCACGTACGGGTCTCCGAGCGCCTGTTCGGTTCCGTCGCGGCCGTATTGCGTAAAATTTTAGATAAGGACAGTGGGAATCTCGTTAATCCATGCACGCGCCTTCCTGATATGTTCGGGCATAGGCTGCGGTTGTCAAGGTGGTGGTAGTTAGTCCCGCCGTTTACCCGCGCTCGGCATCTCGATCCTTCTCTGAACGGATCCGAACGCGATCTTAGTTAGGGACATTTTGAAATGTAGACCATGAGTCTATGGCCCAGGTGCTTGTTAAAGGTCTGAGCTGGTCTTTCCTGCGTAAGTATATGGACATTTTGAAATGTAGACTATCTGTCTATGGCTCTGGTGCTTGTTAAAGCTCCGAGCTGGTCTTTCCTGCGTAAGTATCGGGGACGGTTCACGTACGGGTCTCCGAGCGCCTGTTCGGTTCCGTCGCGGCCGTATTACGTAAAATTTTAGATAAGGACAGTGGGAATCTCGTTAATCCATGCACGCGCCTTCCTGATATGTTCGGGCATAGGCTGCGGTTGTCAAGGTGGTGGTAGTTAGTCCCGCCGTTTACCCGCGCTCGGCATCTCGATCCTTCTCTGAACGGATCCGAACGCGATCTTAGTTAGGGACATTTTGAAATGTAGACCATGAGTCTATGGCTCTGGTGCTTGTTAAAGGTCTGAGCTGGTCTTTCCTGCGTAAGTATATGGACATTTTGAAATGTAGACTATCTGTCTATGGCTCTGGTGCTTGTTAAAGCTCCGAGCTGGTCTTTCCTGCGTAAGTATCGGGGACGGTTCACGTACGGGTCTCCGAGCGCCTGTTCGGTTCCGTCGCGGCCGTATTGCGTAAAATTTTAGATAAGGACAGTGGGAATCTCGTTAATCCATGCACGCGCCTTCCTGATATGTTCGGGCATAGGCTGCGGTTGTCAAGGTGGTGGTAGTTAGTCCCGCCGTTTACCCGCGCTCGGCATCTCGATCCTTCTCTGAACGGATCCGAACGCGATCTGCTGAGCTGGTCTTTCCTGCGTAAGTATATGGACATTTTGAAATGTAGACTATCTGTCTATGGCTCTGGTGCTTGTTAAAGCTCCGAGCTGGTCTTTCCTGCGTAAGTATCGGGGACGGTTCACGTACGGGTCTCCGAGCGCCTGTTCGGTTCCGTCGCGGCCGTATTGCGTAAAATTTTAGATAAGGACAGTGGGAATCTCGTTAATCCATGCACGCGCCTTCCTGATATGTTCGGGCATAGGCTGCGGTTGTCAAGGTGGTGGTAGTTAGTCCCGCCGTTTACCCGCGCTCGGCATCTCGATCCTTCTCTGAACGGATCCGAACGCGATCTGCTGAGCTGGTCTTTCCTGCGTAAGTATATGGACATTTTGAAATGTAGACTATCTGTCTATGGCTCTGGTGCTTGTTAAAGCTCCGAGCTGGTCTTTCCTGCGTAAGTATCGGGGACGGTTCACGTACGGGTCTCCGAGCGCCTGTTCGGTTCCGTCGCGGCCGTATTGCGTAAAATTTTAGATAAGGACAGTGGGAATCTCGTTAATCCATGCACGCGCCTTCCTGATATGTTCGGGCATAGGCTGCGGTTGTCAAGGTGGTGGTAGTTAGTCCCGCCGTTTACCCGCGCTCGGCATCTCGATCCTTCTCTGAACGGATCCGAACGCGATCTTAGTTAGGGACATTTTGAAATGTAGACCATGAGTCTATGGCTCTGGTGCTTGTTAAAGGTCTGAGCTGGTCTTTCCTGCGTAAGTATATGGACATTTTGAAATGTAGACTATCTGTCTATGGCTCTGGTGCTTGTTAAAGCTCCGAGCTGGTCTTTCCTGCGTAAGTATCGGGGACGGTTCACGTACGGGTCTCCGAGCGCCTGTTCGGTTCCGTCGCGGCCGTATTGCGTAAAATTTTAGATAAGGACAGTGGGAATCTCGTTAATCCATGCACGCGCCTTCCTGATATGTTCGGGCATAGGCTGCGGTTGTCAAGTTGGTGGTAGTTAGTCCCGCCGTTTACCCGCGCTCGGCATCTCGATCCTTCTCTGAACGGATCCGAACGCGATCTGCTGAGCTGGTCTTTCCTGCGTAAGTATATGGACATTTTGAAATGTAGACTATCTGTCTATGGCTCTGGTGCTTGTTAAAGCTCCGAGCTGGTCTTTCCTGCGTAAGTATCGGGAACGGTTCACGTACGGGTCTCCGAGCGCCTGTTCGGTTCCGTCGCGGCAGTATTGCGTAAAATTTTAGATAAGGACAGTGGGAATCTCGTTAATCCATGCACGCGCCTTCCTGATATGTTCGGGCATAGGCTGCGGTTGTCAAGGCGGTGGTAGTTAGTCCCGCCGTTTACCCGCGCTCGGCATCTCGATCCTTCTCTGAACGGATCCGAACGCGATCTGCTGAGCTGGTCTTTCCTGCGTAAGTATATGGACATTTTGAAATGTAGACTATCTGTCTATGGCTCTGGTGCTTGTTAAAGCTCCGAGCTGGTCTTTCCTGCGTAAGTATCGGGGACGGTTCACGTACGGGTCTCCGAGCGCCTGTTCGGTTCCGTCGCGGCAGTATTGCGTAAAATTTTAGATAAGGACAGTGGGAATCTCGTTAATCCATGCACGCGCCTTCCTGATTTGTTCGGGCATAGGCTGCGGTTGTCAAGGCGGTGGTAGTTAGTCCCGCCGTTTACCCGCGAACGATATCTCGATAAGTTAAAATTCAAAATGGTCCAAAGGTTAGGCTACTTTCGTAACTAATCGTATTACAATGCATGACCTTTTTTGATTAATGTGGTTTCTATTTAAAGCAGGTTTTACAGTTTTACCTAATTGTCAGTTTTCTGAATGTCTAAACTATTTTCGTCCAATTTTTTTGATTAATTCATTCCAATCGAAGGTTGTACGTATTATCGGTTGCGACGATACAGAATTCCATGTATCTGTGATTGATGAGCATGTCTTCATGTTCGTTGATCCTTCATTTCATTAGAACCAAATATAGTTGCCATGTGATATCGATTTGGCTCTGAATTCTCGTCATGTCGAATTGGTATTATATGGTCCCTCATAAGTAGGTGCACTTGAAGGTTCGTCAAATTATGCGGGCGTCCTCCCGCTATATTCAGGTATACATCGGAGGTTTTAATGCAGTTGTAACTGGCCTCACCGTTTAACCGCATATGATATACTGAAACGCGGATTTTATTCGCCATCGGACCGAACGGGCTCTAGAAGTACAATGCGGGTAATGATCGAATTCAGATGAATGGAATTAGTCTCCAATTCAATTTCCGCACGGGGCGATGTTTTTTAATTGTTTTTTGATAGTTCATCGCATTAGGTCTGAAAACTGTATATTTAATAGTCTCATAAGGTATAACTTATAAACGTATCTTGTGGTTCGTCTTCGAACTGAACGTACATTTAAGACAATGTTCCGAATTAAAATAGTGAATTTAATTCTGGAAATCGTAAGAAAATGTTTCCAAACATGATAATAGAATACAAAAAGAGTATAGGCTAGGTGCTTATCGGTTAAGATGAATGATATCCTTAAGTTTACACAACGTTCTGTAAAACGAATTTAGCAAAATAAAAGAGATTTACATCCCTTGTATTTGTCTTTATATACATACGCATATTATATGCAATATACTTATGTACGGAAAATGTTCCCAAGAACGAATTTAGACAAATAAAAAGGCGAATAGAAAAGATTGACATCCTCTCTATTCGCCTTTGTTATTTATACAGGCATACATAAATGCATCGTCGATGTATATCAATGCGATATATTTATGTACGGAAAATGTTCCCAAGAACGAATTTAGACAAATAAAAAGGCGAATAGAAAATATTGACATCCTCTCTATTCGCCTTTGTTATTTATACAGGCATACATAAATGCATCGTCGATGTATATCAATGCGATATATTTTTGTACGGAAAATGTTCCCAAGAACGAATTTAGACAAATAAAAAGGCGAATAGAAAAGATTGACATCCTCTCTATTCGCCTTTGTTATTTATACAAGCATACATAAATGTATCATCGATGTATATCAATGCGATATATTTATGTACGGAAAATGTTCCCAAGAACGAATTTAGACAAATAAAAAGGCGAATAGAAAGGATTGACATCCTCTCTATTCGCCTTTGTTATTTATACAAGCATACATAAATGTATCATCGATGTATATCAATGCGATATATTTATGTACGGAAAATGTTCCCAAGAACGAATTTAGACAAATAAAAAGGCGAATAGAAAGGATTGACATCCTCTCTATTCGCCTTTGTTATTTATACATGCATACAT
>NW_027473205.1:30000-37358 GCF_030347505.1 Rhynchophorus ferrugineus
GACGCCCCGGGAATGCGAAGCGGCCACTTTTAAGGGTAAACCGCCCATCTTCCCTGAGTTCGTGCGAGACGAACTTTCACTTTCATTACGCCTTTAGGTTTAGTGATTCCCAATGACTCGCGCACATGCTAGACTCCTTGGTCCGTGTTTCAAGACGGGTCCTGAAAGTACCCAAA
Organism: Rhynchophorus ferrugineus; assembly: GCF_030347505.1. Taxonomy (NCBI): domain Eukaryota; kingdom Metazoa; phylum Arthropoda; class Insecta; order Coleoptera; family Curculionidae; genus Rhynchophorus; species Rhynchophorus ferrugineus. The sequence goes on from NW_027473205.1 coordinate 30,177, forward strand.
GCTATAGCGTCGCCGATCGGTCTAGGTCTGTTCGAGAACCTCGTCGCCAACAGTCATCAGAGGTCGGAAACGGCACCGGGTCCGATTACCGACGTGCATCTGACGCGCTTGCGACGAGCCGAACGCTAACGAGTAGCGGCCTTAAACCATTCGGTATACCGTCGAGCGAGTCGACCGCGAACACGAGGGTCCGTAAACGAAAACGGCGCGAACCGCAGTCTACGGTCTCCACCTCGAGCCTTAAGCCGACGCCCAACGGATCGCGACGTCCTACAAGGAGAAAAGTGCACGCGTTCGTCGCCGGATCGACGTACGAAAGGCGCGCGCAACGCCGAAACGTCACGTGTCACGCGATCGCACGCCGCCTACTACGAGCCGCGAATGAATTTCTCCCTTCGACCTTTCGGGTTTCTCAGGTTTACCCCTAAACGGTTTCACGTACTCTTGAACTCTCTCTTCAAAGTGCTTTTCAACTTTCCCTCACGGTACTTGTTCGCTATCGGTCTCGTGGTTATATTTAGCCTTAGATGGAGTTTACCACCCGCTTAGGGCTGCACTCTCAAGCAACCCGACTCTAAGGAGAGATCCTCTCGCCGTCAGTCACGGTCGCTACGGGCCTGGCACCCTCTATGGGCTGTTGCCCCGTTCAAGATGGACTTGGACGCGCGACGTAACGTCGAGATAATGGACCCTCCCGAACACCACATTTCCCGGCGCCCGATGTCGGTCGCGGGATTCGGTGCTGGGCTAATCCCTGTTCGCTCGCAGCTACTAAGGGAATCCTAGTTAGTTTCTTTTCCTCCGCTTAGTAATATGCTTAAATTCAGCGGGTAGTCTCACCTGCTCTGAGGTCGCTAGTTTAATATGCGTGGCGCTCGTAATCATCATAATAATGAAGATTAGGAGCCAATACGAAATATAAAAGTTTAGAATGGAAAAGACGCGCCGTCGAAAAACGGTGTTTTCTCCCTCGTATTCGAGAGACAACGCACCTACGATCCGACGTCGATTAAAAACTAATTTTATCGGATACGACGATCGTATTAATGGTGCGCGCTACGTTTATCACAAAAACGTGCGAACGACCGTTTTAAACACGTCTCATCCCTTTCATATTCGTACGACCCGTACGAGAGAGTTAGGTCACACGTACGGGTCCGCTGTCACGTTTTAGAACGTCGCGATCGAATCGCGCTTATACGCTCAGCACGCTCAGACATTTCTCGTCGATCGCGAAGATCAAAGAAAATCCGAGCAGTCTTGAAATGAGATACGACCCTCAGCCAGGAGTGGTCCGGGTATGAGATCCCAGGACCGCAATGTGCGTTCGAAATGTCGATGTTCATGTGTCCTGCAGTTCACAAGTTGACGCGCAATTAGCTGCGTTCTTCATCGACCCACGAGCCAAGTGATCCACCGTTTAGGGTAATCTTTTTTTAAGTTAGGTTTTAAACGCATATCGAAACGTTTCTATTATAAGACGACGACGACGACGACGACGCGCGCTCACGTCATAGACAGCGCTTGCGCCCCTTTCGCAGCCGCCGTCGACTTTAAAACGCTCTTACGGTTTATTTTCGTCTTCTCCACTACACACAACGAGAGGAGCGGAGACAGACTACTCGAAATGGTGACGTTCGTTGTAAATTTTCGTCGTCTCACCTCGTACGACAACAAAAGAGCATACGCTGATCATAGTTTGGCAATATTTTCGTAAACTAAATCTCACCCTTTTGGAATGAAACAAACGAAGGGTGATAAGATTTTCGTAAACTAATCACATTACCGATCATCGTATATGTTCGTCGATATGAGGATCGAAACGTCGATTAGAAATATAATTGGCAAAATCGTTTTATTTTGCGCTCGATTTGTCCATTTATAACGAAATCCGTCGTAGGCCGACGATTATTACTCGTCGTCCTATATAACAACATCTTCATCGTATATATCTCCGCTTTCGGGCGTACATCTTTTAAAACCATATATTATAGGTACCCGAAAACAGCTACGTTGACGACGTCGAAATTCGATCGGAACTTCCGAACTTCGTAGATGGCTCTTTAACGTTCGACAATGATTTTTACAGACTTGTACGTTTACCTATTATATATATATAGGCATAACAACACACTGTAATGATCCTTCCGCAGGTTCACCTACGGAAACCTTGTTACGACTTTTACTTCCTCTAAATGATCAAGTTTGGTCATCTTTTCCTACACATCGACGACGCCGAAACGCCATCGCGTGTCGATCCGAAGACCTCACTAAATCATTCAATCGGTAGTAGCGACGGGCGGTGTGTACAAAGGGCAGGGACGTAATCAACGCGAGCTTATGACTCGCGCTTACTGGGAATTCCTCGTTCATGGGGAACAATTGCAAGCCCCAATCCCTAGCACGAAGGAGGTTCAGCGGGTTACCCGGGCCGCTCGGCCAGGGAAGACACGCTGATTCCTTCAGTGTAGCGCGCGTGCGGCCCAGAACATCTAAGGGCATCACAGACCTGTTATTGCTCAATCTCGTGCGGCTAGAAGCCGCCTGTCCCTCTAAGAAGAATAGTTTGTACGCCGACAGTAAAAACCGCGCACGAACCGCGAAACCCGAAAGCAACGCGGCCGGCGGGCCTTTAGGATGTCAAAAAGCGCCTAGTTAGCAGGCTAGAGTCTCGTTCGTTATCGGAATTAACCAGACAAATCGCTCCACCAACTAAGAACGGCCATGCACCACCACCCACCGAATCAAGAAAGAGCTCTCAATCTGTCAATCCTTCCGGTGTCCGGGCCTGGTGAGGTTTCCCGTGTTGAGTCAAATTAAGCCGCAGGCTCCACTCCTGGTGGTGCCCTTCCGTCAATTCCTTTAAGTTTCAGCTTTGCAACCATACTTCCCCCGGAACCCAAAAGCTTTGGTTTCCCGGAAGCTGCCCGTCGAGTCATATTAGGGAACGTCGACGGATCGCTAGCTGGCATCGTTTAAGGTTAGAACTAGGGCGGTATCTGATCGCCTTCGAACCTCTAACTTTCGTTCTTGATCAATGAAAGCGTTTTTGGCAAATGCTTTCGCTTCTGTTCGTCTTGCGACGATCCAAGAATTTCACCTCTAACGTCGCAATACGAATGCCCCCATCCGTTCCTATTAATCATTACCTCGGGGTTCCGAAAACCAACAAAATAGAACCGAGGTCCTATTCCATTATTCCATGCATACAGTATTCAGGCGAAATTTTAGCCTGCTTTGAGCACTCTAATTTGTTCAAAGTAAACGTGCCGGCCCACCTCGACACTCAGTAAAGAGCACCGCGGCAGGATTGAGTTGGGCCGTCGTAACCACGACGCGCACAACACGCACGCCGAAACGCACGCGCGACGGCGACGCGACACGACTAAGCCCACCGGCAGGACGTCTCGCGAAAAACACGCCAGTTAACACCGCGAACGATGAACCGGCGGCGCGAGACACAAATTCGACTACGAGCTTTTTAACCGCAACAACTTTAATATACGCTATTGGAGCTGGAATTACCGCGGCTGCTGGCACCAGACTGGCCCTCCAATTGATCCTCGTTAAAGGGTTTAGAGTGTACTCATTCCGATTACGGGGCCTCGGATGAGTCCCGTATCGTTATTTTTCGTCACTACCTCCCCGTGCCGGGAGTGGGTAATTTGCGCGCCTGCTGCCTTCCTTGGATGTGGTAGCCGTTTCTCAGGCTCCCTCTCCGGAATCGAACCCTGATTCCCCGTTACCCGTTACGACCATGGTAGGCGCAGAACCTACCATCGACAGTTGATAAGGCAGACATTTGAAAGATGTGTCGCCGGTGCGAGACCGTGCGATCAGCTTAAAGTTATTCAGAGTCACCAAGTTGTACGATGACGAGCGCGAACCCGAAACCGATTGGTTTTGATCTAATAAAAGCACTCCTTCCATCTCTGGTCGGAGCTCTGTTTGCATGTATTAGCTCTAGAATTACCACAGTTATCCAAGTAATTGTGGGTACGATCTAAGGAACCATAACTGATTTAATGAGCCTTTCGCGGTTTCACCTTAATTCGGTATGTACTGAGACATGCATGGCTTAATCTTTGAGACAAGCATATGACTACTGGCAGGATCAACCAGGGAACTGTTCTTATTATTTTATCGACACGAAGCAGATAAAACAAATACAGACACAGTTTATTTTATAAGTTTGACTTATAAAGAAACGTGTGCGTAAGACGACGATATATAATATATATCGACGACTAATAAAAAGGAGGTGCATGATAGCGCGCCTAGACGACGGAAAAACCGGTCCGAGGCGCCACGCTCTTACATTTTAATATTAGTTGTCTAATAAAACAAAACGATATCATCATCTTAGACACATCTTTTGTTTTTTTTATACACAACCGATCGACTAGGCACCCAATTATCTCGATTATCGACGACGATCGTCGACTACGTCGAAAATTGGATGCCGCAAAATATCGTTCGGCGTTTATAAGACCTCGAAAAACATTCTCTCCGAACCCTTCGCTAGATAGAAATATATAAAGCGACAAGGAAACCTCGTACGAGAAACGTTTCGTGATTTTTTATTTTATTCTCGCTCGGAGAGCAGAGAGCTATCGCAAAATGTGTTGCTGTTTTATGAACGTTCCGATGAAAAACCGATACGTCCATAAAAATAATAATTCCAATCGCATATGAATCGTGGATCATCTTCTTCTAACGAAGCCGAATGTTCCCGCCGAATTCGCGATCTCGCAGTGATACCGTCGTCGTCGTCGTACGCTTCCCGATATATCGAAAAAAACCGACCAGGAAGAACAACGAAACGACGATACAAAATCGCGAGAGCGTTACGAATATATAATAACACGACGAAATACGCTTTTTATTTAGATAAATAAAAAAATACGGTTCGGATCTTATATATTAACATATAATATGTAATACCACCTTCGCTGATCAAAAGCCACTCGGTAAAAGTGTCACAGCGCCGGTCGACCCGACCCGTCGTATCCGTCTCTCGTATCGCCCCACGTAGAAGCGCACACGATTTAAGCGCGGGTCTCTCGCCAGCTATCGGAAATGTATGGGTGTTTTAGAACAGATCGTTTATACGGACGTTGCGCAAATTTTTCGTTTTTACGTCTGCCCGTTCTCGTTATTATCGGAATGTTCCGATGAATAAACTTTAGCTTTAGACAACGTGAACTTCTAAAGCAATAATTTTAACCTCTCGTGTTAATACGTCCTCAGGCCGTTTCTAGACTGCCGATCACGTTCTTTAAAAGTCGGAAAATTCCGATCCATAAAATTATGCTAGTAGAATGTAAAGATCCTTCATAGGATGGATACTGTCACATATCGATACGGCGATCGGAGTAAAACTGTTCTCACGTATTTCAGGACATTTTAGGTTGTTACGTCGGCCCGTTCGTTATTATCGGTATATACCTATGAATAAATGTTTTGCTTGTAGAACGTAAGATTCCAAAAGAATGATTCGCCGAAACGATGGTGCACCCTTACGATCGGATATTTGCCGCTTATTGGCCATTTTCTATAATTCATCCGTTAGATATCGTTTATCGACTACGGATAAGGTTTTCCGATATCAGAATGTTCCTAAGGATGATTCGAAAGTGATTTGAACGAAGAATTTGATAGAATGAATCCTTTATTTATCCATTGAGTACAGGGTACGGAGTGTCTGCGGGGTCAGCTAATATATTATATTTCTCTCTCGACGTAATGGTAACTCGAAGTCCGAACCGCGCTCATGAAGCTCGGTTTCAATCCAATCCATGTTGGTCGGTTCCTCGAGAGGAACGCCGTATCTTCGCGGTCGACCGCCTAATGAATCAGGTGGTAAAAGTCCAAGCCCAGCGCGGCAACGGCAGGCGCGTTCAACGTTTTAACTGCCAATTCTACGGTCATTCATCGGCCAACTGTAAAGCCACTCCGGCCTACGTCAAGTCCCAAAGACAGAAATTCCCCGCCGAAATGCACCAACTGTTGAGAACCATACACCGCAAATTACTCGGGATGCAAGTGCCGACCTACTCCAAAAACAACCAAACCCAAAAGACCAATTCCTCCCCCCACTCATGTACGGGGAACTCAAGATAACAGTCGTCTGGCTGGTCTGGATTCCACTAGAACACGAACCCGATCTCCATTGGCGAAATACTCTTCGGAACATATTCAGATGACCAAGGAGATTTTCAGGCCATTTTCAACGCCATCAACCACACAGCTATTGGAAGAATTACTATCGGCCGGGATAATAGATGAGTTGGAACTTGGGCTTATTGCTCCAAGCGAACCAACTCACTACTCCTCCAATCGACCGACAATAATTGACTTTTTTATCTATCAAAATTCGAATCAAGCCTCTGACCTGCAAGTACTCCAAGATATCGATTCTGACCACAGGCCTATCCTCCTCACCCACCATCAGCGATTTTCCACTGAGTTCCACTGTCCCCAAGCAAGGTCAACCTAGTAAACGAAAAAAAAAGTATCTTCTCTTTGACGATCCTCATTATATTAGGACGATAGTTCCATTCTAAATTCTTGATTAATTACAGTTCCTATTTGTTCATTTCGAGACGTTCCCGTGATTAATACTTATCGTGTAGAAATTAGCCACAATCCACAATTAGCCACAGTTAGGAAAAATAAATTAATTATCATATAGTCATAAACGTAATAAAAATGAATACACATATTTTCGAAGTCACTCCAGAAATACTTTACCTTATTTTTAAATAACAATCTCGGGCCGTACCATTTTTACAAAACTTATTCTATATACTTACTATATAACAGATTATAATGATATAATATAATTCAATACAATAACTACAATATATATATATATATCTGAAAATTCTGTTTTTATAAAATGTCAGCTACTGTTTAACATTTCATTTTTTAAAATGTATATCCAATTGTGGTTCTGAAAAGAACCGATTTTGCAGGTAAGTAGTATATTGAAACACACATAGGTATGTGAATTAATTTACTTAGAACTGGTATATTTGGTGACTGCTTTGGTACCTTCGCTAACGGCGTGCTTAGCCAACTCACCGGGTAACAATAACCTAACGGCGGTTTGGATTTCTCTGCTCGTGATCGTTGATCTCTTATTGTAATGGGCGAGACGCGACGCTTCGGCGGCTATCC
>NW_027473206.1:0-37360 GCF_030347505.1 Rhynchophorus ferrugineus
CAAGTTAGAAGCAGAGCCTAAGGTGTAAATTATCGATAGTCCATATCTCGGAAACTATAAGAGATAATGCAATTTCGCAACCGGCAATGTAATTAGCATGCCGAATATCACTTGGAATGTGAATTGGGACGAAATTGCCAATAGATAAGACCATTTTACAATTTGGGCCCAAGTTAGAAGCAGAGCCTAAGGTGTAAATTATCGATAGTCCATATCTCGGAAACTATAAGAGATAATGCAATTTGGCAACCGGCAATGTAATTAGCATGCCGAATATTACTTGGAATGTGAATTGGAACGAAATCGCCAATAGATAAGACCATTTTACAATTTGGGCCCAAGTTAGAAGCAGAGCCTAAGGTGTAAATTATCGATAGTCCATATCTCGGAAACTATAAGAGATAATGCAATTTGGCAACCGGCAATGTAATTAGCATGCCGAATATTACTTGGAATGTGAATTGGAACGAAATCGCCAATAGATAAGACCATTTTACAATTTGGGCCCAAGTTAGAAGCAGAGCCTAAGGTGTAAATTATCGATAGTCCATATCTCGGAAACTATAAGAGATAATGCAATTTGGCAAGCGGCAATGTAATTAGCATGCCGAATATTACTTGGAATGTGAATTGGAACGAAATCGCCAATAGATAAGACCATTTTACAATTTGGGCCCAAGTTAGAAGCAGAGCCTAAGGTGTAAATTATTGATAGTCCATATCTCGGAAACTATAAGAGATAATGCAATTTCGCAACCGGCAATGTAATTAGCATGCCGAATATCACTTGGAATATGAATTGGGACGAAATCGCCAATAGATAAGACCATTTTACAATTTGGGCCCAAGTTAGAAGCAGAGCCTAAGGTGTAAATTATCGATAGTCCATATCTCAGAAACTATAAGAGATAATGCAATTTGGCAACCGGCAATGTAATTAGCATGCCGAATATTACTTGGAATGTGAATTGGAACGAAATCGCCAATAGGTAAGACCATTTTACAATTTGGGCCCAAGTTAGAAGCAGAGCCTAAGGTGTAAATTATCGATAGTCCATATCTCGGAAACTATAAGAGATACTTCAATTTGGCAACCGGCAATGTAATTAGCATGCCGAATATTACTTGGAATGTGAATTGGAACGAAATCGCCAATAGATAAGACCATTTTACAATTTGGGCCCAAGTTAGAAGCAGAGCCTAAGGTGTAAATTATCGATAGTCCATATCTCGGAAACTATAAGAGATAATGCAATTTGGCAACTGGCAATGTAATTAGAATGCCGAATATTACTTGGAATGTGAATTGGAACGAAATCGCCAATAGATAAGACCATTTTACAATTTGGGCCCAAGTTAGAAGCAGAGCCTATGGTGTAAATTATCGATAGTCCATATCTCGGAAACTATAAGAGATAATGAAATTTGGCAACCGCAATGTAATTAGCATGCCGAATATTACTTGGAATGTGAATTGGAACGAAATCGCCAATAGATAAGACCATTTTACAATTTGGGCCCAAGTTAGAAGCAGAGCCTAAGGTGTAAATTATCGATAGTCCATATCTCGGAAACTATAAGAGATAATGCAATTTGGCAACCGGTAATGTAATTAGCATGCCGAATATTACTTGGAATGTGAATTGGAACGAAATCGCCAATAGATAAGACCATTTTACAATTTGGGCCCAAGTTAGAAGCAGAGCCTAAGGTGTAAATTATCGATAGTCCATATCTCGGAAACTATAAGAGATAATTCAATTTGGCAACCGGCAATGTAATTAGCATGCCGAATATTACTTGGAATGTGAATTGGAACGAAATCGCCAATAGATAAGACCATTTTACAATTTGGGCCCAAGTTAGAAGCAGAGCCTAAGGTGTAAATTATCGATAGTCCATATCTCGGAAACTATAAGAGATAATGCAATTTGGCAACCGGCAACGTAATTAGCATGCCGAATATTACTTGGAATGTGAATTGGAACGAAATCGCCAATAGATAAGACCATTTTACAATTTGGGCCCAAGTTAGAAGCAGAGCCTAAGGTGTAAATTATCGATAGTCCATATCTCGGAAACTATAAGAGATAATGCAATTTGGCAACCGGCAATGTAATTAGCATGCCGAATATTACTTGGAATGTGAATTGGAACGAAATCGCCAATAGATAAGACCATTTTACAATTTGGGCCCAAGTTAGAAGCAGAGCCTAAGGTGTAAATTATCGATAGTCCATATCTCGGAAACTATAAGAGATAATGCAATTTGGCAACCGGCAATGTAATTAGCATGCCGAATATTACTTGGAATGTGAATTGGAACGAAATCGCCAATAGATAAGACCATTTTACAATTTGGGCCCAAGTTAGAAGCAGAGCCTAAGGTGTAAATTATCGATAGTCCATATCTCAGAAACTATAAGAGATAATGCAATTTGGCAACCGGCAATGTAATTAGCATGCCGAATATTACTTGGAATGTGAATTGGAACGAAATCGCCAATAGATAAGACCATTTTACAATTTGGGCCCAAGTTAGAAGCAGAGCCTAAGGTGTAAATTATCGATAGTCCATATCTCGGAAACTATAAGAGATAATGCAATTTGGCAACCGGCAATGTAATTAGCATGTCGAATATTACTTGGAATGTGAATTGGAACGAAATCGCCAATAGGTAAGACCATTTTACAATTTGGGCCCAAGTTAGAAGCAGAGCCTAAGGTGTAAATTATCGATAGTCCATATCTCGGAAACTATAAGAGATAATTCAATTTGGCAACCGGCAATGTAATTAGCATGCCGAATATTACTTGGAATGTGAATTGGAACGAAATCGCCAATAGATAAGACCATTTTACAATTTGGGCCCAAGTTAGAAGCAGAGCCTAAGGTGTTAATTATCGATAGTCCATATCTCGGAAACTATAAGAGATAATGCAATTTGGCAACAGGCAATGTAATTAGCATGCCGAATATTACTTGGAATGTGAATTGGAACGAAATCGCCAATAGATAAGACCATTTTACAATTTGGGGCCCAAGTTAGAAGCAGAGCCTATGGTGTAAATTATCGATAGTCCATATCTCGGAAACTATAAGAGATAATGCAATTTGGCAACCGGCAATGTAATTAGCATGCCGAATATTACTTGGAATGTGAATTGGAACGAAATCGCCAATAGATAAGACCATTTTACAATTTGGGCCCAAGTTAGAAGCTGAGCCTAAGGTGTAAATTATCGATAGTCCATATCTCGGAAACTATAAGAGATAATGCAATTTGGCAACCGGCAATGTAATTAGCATGCCGAATATTACTTGGAATGTGAATTGGAACGAAATCGCCAATAGATAAGACCATTTTACAATTTGGGCCCAAGTTAGAAGCAGAGGCCTAAGGTGTAAATTATCGATAGTCCATATCTCGGAAACTATAAGAGATAATGCAATTTGGCAACCGGCAATGTAATTAGCATGCCGAATATTACTTGGAATGTGAATTGGAACGAAATCGCCAATAGATAAGACCATTTTACAATTTGGGCCCAGTTAGAAGCAGAGCCTAAGGTGTAAATTATCGATAGTCCATATCTCGGAAACTATAAGAGATAATGCAATTTCGCAACCGGCAATGTAATTAGCATGCCGAATATCACTTGGAATGTGAATTGGGACGAAATTGCCAATAGATAAGACCATTTTACAATTTGGGCCCAAGTTAGAAGCAGAGCCTAAGGTGTAAATTATCGATAGTCCATATCTCGGAAACTATAAGAGATAATGCAATTTGGCAACCGGCAATGTAATTAGCATGCCGAATATTACTTGGAATGTGAATTGGAACGAAATCGCCAATAGATAAGACCATTTTACAATTTGGGCCCAAGTTAGAAGCTGAGCCTAAGGTGTAAATTATCGATAGTCCATATCTCGGAAACTATAAGAGATAATGCAATTTGGCAACCGGCAATGTAATTAGCATGCCGAATATTACTTGGAATGTGAATTGGAACGAAATCGCCAATAGGTAAGACCATTTTACAATTTGGGCCCAAGTTAGAAGCAGAGCCTAAGGTGTAAATTATCGATAGTCCATATCTCGGAAACTATAAGAGATAATTCAATTTGGCAACCGGCAATGTAATTAGCATGCCGAATATTACTTGGAATGTGAATTGGAACGAAATCGCCAATAGATAAGACCATTTTACAATTTGGGCCCAAGTTAGAAGCAGAGCCTAAGGTGTAAATTATCGATAGTCCATATCTCGGAAACTATAAGAGATAATGCAATTTGGCAACCGGCAATGTAATTAGCATGCCGAATATTACTTGGAATGTGAATTGGAACGAAATCGCCAATAGATAAGACCATTTTACAATTTGGGCCCAAGTTAGAAGCAGAGCCTAAGGTGTAAATTATCGATAGTCCATATCTCGGAAACTATAAGAGATAATGCAATTTGGCAACCGGCAATGTAATTAGCATGCCGAATATTACTTGGAATGTGAATTGGAACGAAATCGCCAATAGATAAGACCATTTTACAATTTGGGCCCAAGTTAGAAGCAGAGCCTAAGGTGTAAATTATCGATAGTCCATATCTCGGAAACTATAAGAGATAATGCAATTTGGCAACCGGCAATGTAATTAGCATGCCGAATATTACTTGGAATGTGAATTGGAACGAAATCGCCAATAGATAAGACCATTTTACAATTTGGGCCCAAGTTTAGAAGCAGAGCCTAAGGTGTAAATTATTGATAGTCCATATCTCGGAAACTATAAGAGATAATGCAATTTCGCAACCGGCAATGTAATTAGCATGCCGAATATCACTTGGAATGTGAATTGGGACGAAATCGCCAATAGATAAGACCATTTTACAATTTGGGCCCAAGTTAGAAGCTCGTCCATCGATCGATGGACGAGCCTAGGTGTAAATTATCGATAGTCCATATCTCGGAAACTATAAGAGATAATGCAATTTGGCAACCGGCAATGTAATTAGCATGCCGAATATTACTTGGAATGTGAATTGGAACGAAATCGCCAATAGGTAAGACCATTTTACAATTTGGGCCCAAGTTAGAAGCAGAGCCTAAGGTGTAAATTATCGATAGTCCATATCTCGGAAACTATAAGAGATAATTCAATTTGGCAACCGGCAATGTAATTAGCATGCCGAATATTACTTGGAATGTGAATTGGAACGAAATCGCCAATAGATAAGACCATTTTACAATTTGGGCCCAAGTTAGAAGCAGAGCCTAAGGTGTAAATTATCGATAGTCCATATCTCGGAAACTATAAGAGATAATGCAATTTGGCAACCGGCAATGTAATTAGCATGCCGAATATTACTTGGAATGTGAATTGGAACGAAATCGCCAATAGATAAGACCATTTTACAATTTGGGCCCAAGTTAGAAGCAGAGCCTAAGGTGTAAATTATCGATAGTCCATATCTCGGAAACTATAAGAGATAATGCAATTTGGCAACCGGCAATGTAATTAGCATGCCGAATATTACTTGGAATGTGAATTGGAACGAAATCGCCAATAGATAAGACCATTTTACAATTTGGGCCCAAGTTAGAAGCAGAGCCTAAGGTGTAAATTATCGATAGTCCATATCTCGGAAACTATAAGAGATAATGCAATTTGGCAACCGGCAATGTAATTAGCATGCCGAATATTACTTGGAATGTGAATTGGAACGAAATCGCCAATAGATAAGACCATTTTACAATTTGGGCCCAAGTAGAAGCAGAGCCTAAGGTGTAAATTATTGATAGTCCATATCTCGGAAACTATAAGAGATAATGCAATTTCGCAACCGGCAATGTAATTAGCATGCCGAATATCACTTGGAATGTGAATTGGGACGAAATCGCCAATAGATAAGACCATTTTACAATTTGGGCCCAAGTTAGAAGCAGAGCCTAAGGTGTAAATTATCGATAGTCCATATCTCGGAAACTATAAGAGATAATGCAATTTGGCAACCGGCAATGTAATTAGCATGCCGAATATTACTTGGAATGTGAATTGGAACGAAATCGCCAATAGATAAGACCATTTTACAATTTGGGCCCAAGTTAGAAGCAGAGCCTAAGGTGTAAATTATCGATAGTCCATATCTCGGAAACTATAAGAGATAATGCAATTTGGCAACCGGCAATGTAATTAGCATGCCGAATATTACTTGGAATGTGAATTGGAACGAAATCACCAATAGGTAAGACCATTTTACAATTTGGGCCCAAGTTAGAAGCAGAGCCTAAGGTGTAAATTATCGATAGTCCATATCTCGGAAACTATAAGAGATAATTCAATTTGGCAACCGTCAATGTAATTAGCATGCCGAATATTACTTGGAATGTGAATTGGAACGAAATCGCCAATAGATAAGACCATTTTACAATTTGGGCCCAAGTTAGAAGCAGAGCCTAAGGTGTAAATTATCGATAGTCCATATCTCGGAAACTATAAGAGATAATGCAATTTGGCAACCGGCAATGTAATTAGCATGCCGAATATTACTTGGAATGTGAATTGGAACGAAATCGCCAATAGATAAGACCATTTTACAATTTGGGCCCAAGTTAGAAGCAGAGCCTATGGTGTAAATTATCGATAGTCCATATCTCGGAAACTATAAGAGATAATGCAATTTGGCAACCGGCAATGTAATTAGCATGCCGAATATTACTTGGAATGTGAATTGGAACGAAATCGCCAATAGATAAGACCATTTTACAATTTGGGCCCAAGTTAGAAGCAGAGCCTAAGGTGTAAATTATCGATAGTCCATATCTCGGAAACTATAAGAGATAATGCAATTTGGCAACCGGCAATGTAATTAGCATGCCGAATATTACTTGGAATGTGAATTGGAACGAAATCGCCAATAGATAAGACCATTTTACAATTTGGGCCCAAGTTAGAAGCAGAGCCTAAGGTGTAAATTATCGATAGTCCATATCTCGGAAACTATAAGAGATAATGCAATTTGGCAACCGGTAATGTAATTAGCATGCCGAATATTACTTGGAATGTGAATTGGAACGAAATCGCCAATAGATAAGACCATTTTACAATTTGGGCCCAAGTTAGAAGCAGAGCCTAAGGTGTAAATTATTGATAGTCCATATCTCGGAAACTATAAGAGATAATGCAATTTCGCAACCGGCAATGTAATTAGCATGCCGAATATCACTTGGAATGTGAATTGGACGAAATCGCCAATAGATAAGACCATTTTACAATTTGGGCCCAAGTTAGAAGCAGAGCCTAAGGTGTAAATTATCGATAGTCCATATCTCAGAAACTATAAGAGATAATGCAATTTGGCAACCGGCAATGTAATTAGCATGCCGAATATTACTTGGAATGTGAATTGGAACGAAATCGCCAATAGATAAGACCATTTTACAATTTGGGCCCAAGTTAGAAGCAGAGCCTAAGGTGTAAATTATCGATAGTCCATATCTCGGAAACTATAAGAGAAAATTCAATTTGGCAAACGGCAATGTAATTAGCATGCCGAATATTACTTGGAATGTGAATTGGAACGAAATCGCCAATAGATAAGACCATTTTACAATTTGGGCCCAAGTTAGAAGCAGAGCCTAAGGTGTAAATTATCGATAGTCCATATCTCGGAAACTATAAGAGATAATGCAATTTGGCAACCGGCAATGTAATTAGCATGCCGAATATTACTTGGAATGTGAATTGGAACGAAATCGCCAATAGATAAGACCATTTTACAATTTGGGCCCAAGTTAGAAGCAGAGCCTAAGGTGTAAATTATCGATAGTCCATATCTCGGAAACTATAAGAGATAATGCAATTTGGCAACCGGCAATGTAATTAGCATGCCGAATATTACTTGGAATGTGAATTGGAACGAAATCGCCAATAGGTAAGACCATTTTACAATTTGGGCCCAAGTTAGAAGCAGAGCCTAAGGTGTAAATTATCGATAGTCCATATCTCGGAAACTATAAGAGAAAATTCAATTTGGCAAACGGCAATGTAATTAGCATGCCGAATATTACTTGGAATGTGAATTGGAACGAAATCGCCAATAGATAAGACCATTTTACAATTTGGGCCCAAGTTAGAAGCAGAGCCTAAGGTGTAAATTATCGATAGTCCATATCTCGGAAACTATAAGAGATAATGCAATTTGGCAACCGGCAATGTAATTAGCATGCCGAATATTACTTGGAATGTGAATTGGAACGAAATCGCCAATAGATAAGACCATTTTACAATTTGGGCCCTAGTTAGAAGCAGAGCCTAAGGTGTAAATTATTGATAGTCCATATCTCGGAAACTATAAGAGATAATGCAATTTGGCAACCGGCAATGTAATTAGCATGCCGAATATTACTTGGAATGTGAATTGGAACGAAATCGCCAATAGATAAGACCATTTTACAATTTGGGCCCAAGTTAGAAGCAGAGCCTAAGGTGTAAATTATCGATAGTCCATATCTCGGAAACTATAAGAGAAAATTCAATTTGGCAAACGGCAATGTAATTAGCATGCCGAATATTACTTGGAATGTGAATTGGAACGAAATCGCCAATAGATAAGACCATTTTACAATTTGGGCCCAAGTTAGAAGCAGAGCCTAAGGTGTAAATTATCGATAGTCCATATCTCGGAAACTATAAGAGATAATGCAATTTGGCAACCGGCAATGTAATTAGCATGCCGAATATTACTTGGAATGTGAATTGGAACGAAATCGCCAATAGGTAAGACCATTTTACAATTTGGGCCCAAGTTAGAAGCAGAGCCTAAGGTGTAAATTATAGATAGTCCATATCTCGGAAACTATAAGAGAAAATTCAATTTGGCAAACGGCAATGTAATTAGCATGCCGAATATTACTTGGAATGTGAATTGGAACGAAATCGCCAATAGATAAGACCATTTTACAATTTGGGCCCTAGTTAGAAGCAGAGCCTAAGGTGTAAATTATTGATAGTCCATATCTCGGAAACTATAAGAGATAATGCAATTTGGCAACCGGCAATGTAATTAGCATGCCGAATATTACTTGGAATGTGAATTGGAACGAAATCGCCAATAGATAAGACCATTTTACAATTTGGGCCCAAGTTAGAAGCAGAGCCTAAGGTGTAAATTATCGATAGTCCATATCTCGGAAACTATAAGAGAAAATTCAATTTGGCAAACGGCAATGTAATTAGCATGCCGAATATTACTTGGAATGTGAATTGGAACGAAATCGCCAATAGATAAGACCATTTTACAATTTGGGCCCAAGTTAGAAGCAGAGCCTAAGGTGTAAATTATCGATAGTCCATATCTCGGAAACTATAAGAGATAATGCAATTTGGCAACCGGCAATGTAATTAGCATGCCGAATATTACTTGGAATGTGAATTGGAACGAAATCGCCAATAGGTAAGACCATTTTACAATTTGGGCCCAAGTTAGAAGCAGAGCCTAAGGTGTAAATTATCGATAGTCCATATCTCGGAAACTATAAGAGAAAATTCAATTTGGCAAACGGCAATGTAATTAGCATGCCGAATATTACTTGGAATGTGAATTGGAACGAAATCGCCAATAGATAAGACCATTTTACAATTTGGGCCCAAGTTAGAAGCAGAGCCTAAGGTGTAAATTATCGATAGTCCATATCTCGGAAACTATAAGAGATAATGCAATTTGGCAACCGGCAATGTAATTAGCATGCCGAATATTACTTGGAATGTGAATTGGAACGAAATCGCCAATAGATAAGACCATTTTACAATTTGGGCCCTAGTTAGAAGCAGAGCCTAAGGTGTAAATTATTGATAGTCCATATCTCGGAAACTATAAGAGATAATGCAATTTCGCAACTGGCAATGTAATTAGCATGCCGAATATCACTTGGAATGTGAATTGGGACGAAATCGCCAATAGATAAGACCATTTTACAATTTGGGCCCAAGTTAGAAGCAGAGCCTAAGGTGTAAATTATCGATAGTCCATATCTCGGAAACTATAAGAGATAATGCAATTTGGCAACCGGCAATGTAATTAGCATGCCGAATATTACTTGGAATGTGAATTGGAACGAAATCGCCAATAGATAAGACCATTTTACAATTTGGGCCCAAGTTAGAAGCAGAGCCTAAGGTGTAAATTATCGATAGTCCATATCTCGGAAACTATAAGAGATAATGCAATTTCGCAACCGGCAATGTAATTAGCATGCCGAATATTACTTGGAATGTGAATTGGAACGAAATCGCCAATAGGTAAGACCATTTTACAATTTGGGCCCAAGTTAGAAGCAGAGCCTAAGGTGTAAATTATCGATAGTCCATATCTCGGAAACTATAAGAGATAATTCAATTTGGCAACCGGCAATGTAATTAGCATGCCGAATATTACTTGGAATGTGAATTGGAACGAAATCGCCAATAGATAAGACCATTTTACAATTTGGGCCCAAGTTAGAAGCAGAGCCTAAGGTGTTAATTATCGATAGTCCATATCTCGGAAACTATAAGAGATAATGCAATTTGGCAACAGGCAATGTAATTAGCATGCCGAATATAACTTGGAATGTGAATTGGAACGAAATCGCCAATAGATAAGACCATTTTACAATTTGGGCCCAAGTTAGAAGCAGAGCCTATGGTGTAAATTATCGATAGTCCATATCTCGGAAACTATAAGAGATAATGCAATTTGGCAACCGGCAATGTAATTAGCATGCCGAATATTACTTGGAATGTGAATTGGAACGAAATCGCCAATAGATAAGACCATTTTACAATTTGGGCCCAAGTTAGAAGCTGAGCCTAAGGTGTAAATTATCGATAGTCCATATCTCGGAAACTATAAGAGATAATGCAATTTGGCAACCGGCAATGTAATTAGCATGCCGAATATTACTTGGAATGTGAATTGGAACGAAATCGCCAATAGATAAGACCATTTTACAATTTGGGCCCAAGTTAGAAGCAGAGCCTAAGGTGTAAATTATCGATAGTCCATATCTCGGAAACTATAAGAGAAAATTCAATTTGGCAAACGGCAATGTAATTAGCATGCCGAATATTACTTGGAATGTGAATTGGAACGAAATCGCCAATAGATAAGACCATTTTACAATTTGGGCCCAAGTTAGAAGCAGAGCCTAAGGTGTAAATTATCGATAGTCCATATCTCGGAAACTATAAGAGATAATGCAATTTGGCAACCGGCAATGTAATTAGCATGCCGAATATTACTTGGAATGTGAATTGGAACGAAATCGCCAATAGGTAAGACCATTTTACAATTTGGGCCCAAGTTAGAAGCAGAGCCTAAGGTGTAAATTATCGATAGTCCATATCTCGGAAACTATAAGAGAAAATTCAATTTGGCAAACGGCAATGTAATTAGCATGCCGAATATTACTTGGAATGTGAATTGGAACGAAATCGCCAATAGATAAGACCATTTTACAATTTGGGCCCAAGTTAGAAGCAGAGCCTAAGGTGTAAATTATCGATAGTCCATATCTCGGAAACTATAAGAGATAATGCAATTTGGCAACCGGCAATGTAATTAGCATGCCGAATATTACTTGGAATGTGAATTGGAACGAAATCGCCAATAGATAAGACCATTTTACAATTTGGGCCCTAGTTAGAAGCAGAGCCTAAGGTGTAAATTATTGATAGTCCATATCTCGGAAACTATAAGAGATAATGCAATTTCGCAACCGGCAATGTAATTAGCATGCCGAATATCACTTGGAATGTGAATTGGGACGAAATCGCCAATAGATAAGACCATTTTACAATTTGGGCCCAAGTTAGAAGCAGAGCCTAAGGTGTAAATTATCGATAGTCCATATCTCGGAAATTATAAGAGATAATGCAATTTGGCAACCGGCAATGTAATTAGCATGCCGAATATTACTTGGAATGTGAATTGGAACGAAATCGCCAATAGATAAGACCATTTTACAATTTGGGCCCAAGTTAGAAGCAGAGCCTAAGGTGTAAATTATCGATAGTCCATATCTCGGAAACTATAAGAGATAATGCAATTTCGCAACCGGCAATGTAATTAGCATGCCGAATATCACTTGGAATGTGAATTGGGACGAAATTGCCAATAGATAAGACCATTTTACAATTTGGGCCCAAGTTAGAAGCAGAGCCTAAGGTGTAAATTATCGATAGTCCATATCTCGGAAACTATAAGAGATAATGCAATTTGGCAACCGGCAATGTAATTAGCATGCCGAATATTACTTGGAATGTGAATTGGAACGAAATCGCCAATAGATAAGACCATTTTACAATTTGGGCCCAAGTTAGAAGCAGAGCCTAAGGTGTAAATTATCGATAGTCCATATCTCGGAAACTATAAGAGATAATGCAATTTCGCAACCGGCAATGTAATTAGCATGCCGAATATTACTTGGAATGTGAATTGGGACGAAATTGCCAATAGATAAGACCATTTTACAATTTGGGCCCAAGTTAGAAGCAGAGCCTAAGGTGTAAATTATCGATAGTCCATATCTCGGAAACTATAAGAGATAATGCAATTTCGCAACCGGCAATGTAATTAGCATGCCGAATATCACTTGGAATGTGAATTGGGACGAAATTGCCAATAGATAAGACCATTTTACAATTTGGGCCCAAGTTAGAAGCAGAGCCTAAGGTGTAAATTATCGATAGTCCATATCTCGGAAACTATAAGAGATAATGCAATTTGGCAACCGGCAATGTAATTAGCATGCCGAATATTACTTGGAATGTGAATTGGAACGAAATCGCCAATAGATAAGACCATTTTACAATTTGGGCCCAAGTTAGAAGCAGAGCCTAAGGTGTAAATTATCGATAGTCCATATCTCGGAAACTATAAGAGATAATGCAATTTGGCAACCGGCAATGTAATTAGCATGCCGAATATTACTTGGAATGTGAATTGGAACGAAATCGCCAATAGATAAGACCATTTTACAATTTGGGCCCAAGTTAGAAGCAGAGCCTAAGGTGTAAATTATCGATAGTCCATATCTCGGAAACTATAAGAGATACTTCAATTTGGCAACCGGCAATGTAATTAGCATGCCGAATATTACTTGGAATGTGAATTGGAACGAAATCGCCAATAGATAAGACCATTTTACAATTTGGGCCCAAGTTAGAAGCAGAGCCTAAGGTGTAAATTATCGATAGTCCATATCTCGGAAACTATAAGAGATAATGCAATTTGGCAACTGGCAATGTAATTAGAATGCCGAATATTACTTGGAATGTGAATTGGAACGAAATCGCCAATAGATAAGACCATTTTACAATTTGGGCCCAAGTTAGAAGCAGAGCCTATGGTGTAAATTATCGATAGTCCATATCTCGGAAACTATAAGAGATAATGAAATTTGGCAACCGGCAATGTAATTAGCATGCCGAATATTACTTGGAATGTGAATTGGAACGAAATCGCCAATAGATAAGACCATTTTACAATTTGGGCCCAAGTTAGAAGCAGAGCCTAAGGTGTAAATTATCGATAGTCCATATCTCGGAAACTATAAGAGATAATGCAATTTGGCAACCGGTAATGTAATTAGCATGCCGAATATTACTTGGAATGTGAATTGGAACGAAATCGCCAATAGATAAGACCATTTTACAATTTGGGCCCAAGTTAGAAGCAGAGCCTAAGGTGTAAATTATCGATAGTCCATATCTCGGAAACTATAAGAGATAATTCAATTTGGCAACCGGCAATGTAATTAGCATGCCGAATATTACTTGGAATGTGAATTGGAACGAAATCGCCAATAGATAAGACCATTTTACAATTTGGGCCCAAGTTAGAAGCAGAGCCTAAGGTGTAAATTATCGATAGTCCATATCTCGGAAACTATAAGAGATAATGCAATTTGGCAACCGGCAATGTAATTAGCATGCCGAATATTACTTGGAATGTGAATTGGAACGAAATCGCCAATAGATAAGACCATTTTACAATTTGGGCCCAAGTTAGAAGCAGAGCCTAAGGTGTAAATTATCGATAGTCCATATCTCGGAAACTATAAGAGATAATGCAATTTGGCAACCGGCAATGTAATTAGCATGCCGAATATTACTTGGAATGTGAATTGGAACGAAATCGCCAATAGATAAGACCATTTTACAATTTGGGCCCAAGTTAGAAGCAGAGCCTAAGGTGTAAATTATCGATAGTCCATATCTCGGAAACTATAAGAGATAATGCAATTTGGCAACCGGCAATGTAATTAGCATGCCGAATATTACTTGGAATGTGAATTGGAACGAAATCGCCAATAGATAAGACCATTTTACAATTTGGGCCCAAGTTAGAAGCAGAGCCTAAGGTGTAAATTATCGATAGTCCATATCTCAGAAACTATAAGAGATAATGCAATTTGGCAACCGGCAATGTAATTAGCATGCCGAATATTACTTGGAATGTGAATTGGAACGAAATCGCCAATAGATAAGACCATTTTACAATTTGGGCCCAAGTTAGAAGCAGAGCCTAAGGTGTAAATTATCGATAGTCCATATCTCGGAAACTATAAGAGATAATGCAATTTGGCAACCGGCAATGTAATTAGCATGTCGAATATTACTTGGAATGTGAATTGGAACGAAATCGCCAATAGGTAAGACCATTTTACAATTTGGGCCCAAGTTAGAAGCAGAGCCTAAGGTGTAAATTATCGATAGTCCATATCTCGGAAACTATAAGAGATAATTCAATTTGGCAACCGGCAATGTAATTAGCATGCCGAATATTACTTGGAATGTGAATTGGAACGAAATCGCCAATAGATAAGACCATTTTACAATTTGGGCCCAAGTTAGAAGCAGAGCCTAAGGTGTTAATTATCGATAGTCCATATCTCGGAAACTATAAGAGATAATGCAATTTGGCAACAGGCAATGTAATTAGCATGCCGAATATTACTTGGAATGTGAATTGGAACGAAATCGCCAATAGATAAGACCATTTTACAATTTGGGCCCAAGTTAGAAGCAGAGCCTATGGTGTAAATTATCGATAGTCCATATCTCGGAAACTATAAGAGATAATGCAATTTGGCAACCGGCAATGTAATTAGCATGCCGAATATTACTTGGAATGTGAATTGGAACGAAATCGCCAATAGATAAGACCATTTTACAATTTGGGCCCAAGTTAGAAGCTGAGCCTAAGGTGTAAATTATCGATAGTCCATATCTCGGAAACTATAAGAGATAATGCAATTTGGCAACCGGCAATGTAATTAGCATGCCGAATATTACTTGGAATGTGAATTGGAACGAAATCGCCAATAGATAAGACCATTTTACAATTTGGGCCCAAGTTAGAAGCAGAGCCTAAGGTGTAAATTATCGATAGTCCATATCTCGGAAACTATAAGAGAAAATTCAATTTGGCAAACGGCAATGTAATTAGCATGCCGAATATTACTTGGAATGTGAATTGGAACGAAATCGCCAATAGATAAGACCATTTTACAATTTGGGCCCAAGTTAGAAGCAGAGCCTAAGGTGTAAATTATCGATAGTCCATATCTCGGAAACTATAAGAGATAATGCAATTTGGCAACCGGCAATGTAATTAGCATGCCGAATATTACTTGGAATGTGAATTGGAACGAAATCGCCAATAGGTAAGACCATTTTACAATTTGGGCCCAAGTTAGAAGCAGAGCCTAAGGTGTAAATTATCGATAGTCCATATCTCGGAAACTATAAGAGAAAATTCAATTTGGCAAACGGCAATGTAATTAGCATGCCGAATATTACTTGGAATGTGAATTGGAACGAAATCGCCAATAGATAAGACCATTTTACAATTTGGGCCCAAGTTAGAAGCCGAGCCTAAGGTGTAAATTATCGATAGTCCATATCTCGGAAACTATAAGAGATAATGCAATTTGGCAACCGGCAATGTAATTAGCATGCCGAATATTACTTGGAATGTGAATTGGAACGAAATCGCCAATAGATAAGACCATTTTACAATTTGGGCCCTAGTTAGAAGCAGAGCCTAAGGTGTAAATTATTGATAGTCCATATCTCGGAAACTATAAGAGATAATGCAATTTGGCAACCGGCAATGTAATTAGCATGCCGAATATTACTTGGAATGTGAATTGGAACGAAATCGCCAATAGATAAGACCATTTTACAATTTGGGCCCAAGTTAGAAGCAGAGCCTAAGGTGTAAATTATCGATAGTCCATATCTCGGAAACTATAAGAAAAAATTCAATTTGGCAAACGGCAATGTAATTAGCATGCCGAATATTACTTGGAATGTGAATTGGAACGAAATCGCCAATAGATAAGACCATTTTACAATTTGGGCCCAAGTTAGAAGCAGAGCCTAAGGTGTAAATTATCGATAGTCCATATCTCGGAAACTATAAGAGATAATGCAATTTGGCA
Organism: Rhynchophorus ferrugineus; assembly: GCF_030347505.1. Classification (NCBI taxonomy): domain Eukaryota; kingdom Metazoa; phylum Arthropoda; class Insecta; order Coleoptera; family Curculionidae; genus Rhynchophorus; species Rhynchophorus ferrugineus. The sequence goes on from NW_027473206.1 coordinate 16,490, forward strand.
ACCGGCAATGTAATTAGCATGCCGAATATTACTTGGAATGTGAATTGGAACGAAATCGCCAATAGGTAAGACCATTTTACAATTTGGGCCCAAGTTAGAAGCAGAGCCTAAGGTGTAAATTATCGATAGTCCATATCTCGGAAACTATAAGAGAAAATTCAATTTGGCAAACGGCAATGTAATTAGCATGCCGAATATTACTTGGAATGTGAATTGGAACAAAATCGCCAATAGATAAGACCATTTTACAATTTGGGCCCTAGTTAGAAGCAGAGCCTAAGGTGTAAATTATTGATAGTCCATATCTCGGAAACTATAAGAGATAATGCAATTTGGCAACCGGCAATGTAATTAGCATGCCGAATATTACTTGGAATGTGAATTGGAACGAAATCGCCAATAGATAAGACCATTTTACAATTTGGGCCCAAGTTAGAAGCAGAGCCTAAGGTGTAAATTATCGATAGTCCATATCTCGGAAACTATAAGAGAAAATTCAATTTGGCAAACGGCAATGTAATTAGCATGCCGAATATTACTTGGAATGTGAATTGGAACGAAATCGCCAATAGATAAGACCATTTTACAATTTGGGCCCAAGTTAGAAGCAGAGCCTAAGGTGTAAATTATCGATAGTCCATATCTCGGAAACTATAAGAGATAATGCAATTTGGCAACCGGCAATGTAATTAGCATGCCGAATATTACTTGGAATGTGAATTGGAACGAAATCGCCAATAGATAAGACCATTTTACAATTTGGGCCCTAGTTAGAAGCAGAGCCTAAGGTGTAAATTATTGATAGTCCATATCTCGGAAACTATAAGAGATAATGCAATTTCGCAACTGGCAATGTAATTAGCATGCCGAATATCACTTGGAATGTGAATTGGGACGAAATCGCCAATAGATAAGACCATTTTACAATTTGGGCCCAAGTTAGAAGCAGAGCCTAAGGTGTAAATTATCGATAGTCCATATCTCGGAAACTATAAGAGATAATGCAATTTGGCAACCGGCAATGTAATTAGCATGCCGAATATTACTTGGAATGTGAATTGGAACGAAATCGCCAATAGATAAGACCATTTTACAATTTGGGCCCAAGTTAGAAGCGGAGCCTAAGGTGTAAATTATCGATAGTCCATATCTCGGAAATATAAGAGATAATGCAATTTCGCAACCGGCAATGTAATTAGCATGCCGAATATTACTTGGAATGTGAATTGGAACGAAATCGCCAATAGGTAAGACCATTTTACAATTTGGGCCCAAGTTAGAAGCAGAGCCTAAGGTGTAAATTATCGATAGTCCATATCTCGGAAACTATAAGAGATAATTCAATTTGGCAACCGGCAATGTAATTAGCATGCCGAATATTACTTGGAATGTGAATTGGAACGAAATCGCCAATAGATAAGACCATTTTACAATTTGGGCCCAAGTTAGAAGCAGAGCCTAAGGTGTTAATTATCGATAGTCCATATCTCGGAAACTATAAGAGATAATGCAATTTGGCAACAGGCAATGTAATTAGCATGCCGAATATTACTTGGAATGTGAATTGGAACGAAATCGCCAATAGATAAGACCATTTTACAATTTGGGCCCAAGTTAGAAGCAGAGCCTATGGTGTAAATTATCGATAGTCCATATCTCGGAAACTATAAGAGATAATGCAATTTGGCAACCGGCAATGTAATTAGCATGCCGAATATTACTTGGAATGTGAATTGGAACGAAATCGCCAATAGATAAGACCATTTTACAATTTGGGCCCAAGTTAGAAGCTGAGCCTAAGGTGTAAATTATCGATAGTCCATATCTCGGAAACTATAAGAGATAATGCAATTTGGCAACCGGCAATGTAATTAGCATGCCGAATATTACTTGGAATGTGAATTGGAACGAAATCGCCAATAGATAAGACCATTTTACAATTTGGGCCCAAGTTAGAAGCAGAGCCTAAGGTGTAAATTATCGATAGTCCATATCTCGGAAACTATAAGAGAAAATTCAATTTGGCAAACGGCAATGTAATTAGCATGCCGAATATTACTTGGAATGTGAATTGGAACGAAATCGCCAATAGATAAGACCATTTTACAATTTGGGCCCAAGTTAGAAGCAGAGCCTAAGGTGTAAATTATCGATAGTCCATATCTCGGAAACTATAAGAGATAATGCAATTTGGCAACCGGCAATGTAATTAGCATGCCGAATATTACTTGGAATGTGAATTGGAACGAAATCGCCAATAGATAAGACCATTTTACAATTTGGGCCCAAGTTAGAAGCAGAGCCTAAGGTGTAAATTATCGATAGTCCATATCTCGGAAACTATAAGAGAAAATTCAATTTGGCAAACGGCAATGTAATTAGCATGCCGAATATTACTTGGAATGTGAATTGGAACGAAATCGCCAATAGGTAAGACCATTTTACAATTTGGGCCCAAGTTAGAAGCAGAGCCTAAGGTGTAAATTATCGATAGTCCATATCTCGGAAACTATAAGAGAAAATTCAATTTGGCAAACGGCAATGTAATTAGCATGCCGAATATTACTTGGAATGTGAATTGGAACGAAATCGCCAATAGATAAGACCATTTTACAATTTGGGCCCAAGTTAGAAGCAGAGCCTAAGGTGTAAATTATCGATAGTCCATATCTCGGAAACTATAAGAGATAATACAATTTGGCAACCGGCAATGTAATTAGCATGCCGAATATTACTTGGAATGTGAATTGGAACGAAATCGCCAATAGATAAGACCATTTTACAATTTGGGCCCTAGTTAGAAGCAGAGCCTAAGGTGTAAATTATTGATAGTCCATATCTCGGAAACTATAAGAGATAATGCAATTTCGCAACCGGCAATGTAATTAGCATGCCGAATATCACTTGGAATGTGAATTGGGACGAAATCGCCAATAGATAAGACCATTTTACAATTTGGGCCCAAGTTAGAAGCAGAGCCTAAGGTGTAAATTATCGATAGTCCATATCTCGGAAACTATAAGAGATAATGCAATTTGGCAACCGGCAATGTAATTAGCATGCCGAATATTACTTGGAATGTGAATTGGAACGAAATCGCCAATAGATAAGACCATTTTACAATTTGGGCCCAAGTTAGAAGCAGAGCCTAAGGTGTAAATTATCGATAGTCCATATCTCGGAAACTATAAGAGATAATGCAATTTGGCAACCGGCAATGTAATTAGCATGTCGAATATTACTTGGAATGTGAATTGGAACGAAATCGCCAATAGGTAAGACCATTTTACAATTTGGGCCCAAGTTAGAAGCAGAGCCTAAGGTGTAAATAATCGATAGTCCATATCTCGGAAACTATAAGAGATAATTCAATTTGGCAACCGGCAATGTAATTAGCATGCCGAATATTACTTGGAATGTGAATTGGAACGAAATCGCCAATAGATAAGACCATTTTACAATTTGGGCCCAAGTTAGAAGCAGAGCCTAAGGTGTTAATTATCGATAGTCCATATCTCGGAAACTATAAGAGATAATGCAATTTGGCAACCGGCATTGTAATTAGCATGCCGAATATTACTTGGAATGTGAATTGGAACGAAATCGCCAATAGATAAGACCATTTTACAATTTGGGCCCAAGTTAGAAGCAGAGCCTAAGGTGTAAATTATCGATAGTCCATATCTCGGAAACTATAAGAGATAATGCAATTTGGCAACCGGCAATGTAATTAGCATGCCGAATATTACTTGGAATGTGAATTGGAACGAAATCGCCAATAGATAAGACCATTTTACAATTTGGGCCCAAGTTAGAAGCTGAGCCTAAGGTGTAAATTATCGATAGTCCATATCTCGGAAACTATAAGAGATAATGCAATTTGGCAACCGGCAATGTAATTAGCATGCCGAATATTACTTGGAATGTGAATTGGAACGAAATCGCCAATAGATAAGACCATTTTACAATTTGGGCCCAAGTTAGAAGCAGAGCCTAAGGTGTAAATTATCGATAGTCCATATCTCGGAAACTATAAGAGATAATGCAATTTGGCAACCGGCAATGTAATTAGCATGCCGAATATTACTTGGAATGTGAATTGGAACGAAATCGCCAATAGATAAGACCATTTTACAATTTGGGCCCAAGTTAGAAGCAGAGCCTAAGGTGTAAATTATCGATAGTCCATATCTCGGAAACTATAAGAGATAATGCAATTTGGCAACCGGCAATGTAATTAGCATGCCGAATATTACTTGGAATGTGAATTGGAACGAAATCGCCAATAGGTAAGACCATTTTACAATTTGGGCCCAAGTTAGAAGCAGAGCCTAAGGTGTAAATTATCGATAGTCCATATCTCGGAAACTATAAGAGATAATTCAATTTGGCAACCGGCAATGTAATTAGCATGCCGAATATTACTTGGAATGTGAATTGGAACGAAATCGCCAATAGAAAAGACCATTTTACAATTTGGGCCCAAGTTAGAAGCAGAGCCTAAGGTGTAAATTATCGATAGTCCATATCTCGGAAACTATAAGAGATAATGCAATTTGGCAACCGGCAATGTAATTAGCATGCCGAATATTACTTGGAATGTGAATTGGAACGAAATCGCCAATAGAAAAGACCATTTTACAATTTGGGCCCAAGTTAGAAGCAGAGCCTAAGGTGTAAATTATCGATAGTCCATATCTCGGAAACTATAAGAGATAATGCAATTTGGCAACCGGCAATGTAATTAGCATGCCGAATATTACTTGGAATGTGAATTGGAACGAAATCGCCAATAGATAAGACCATTTTACAATTTGGGCCCAAGTTAGAAGCAGAGCCTAAGGTGTAAATTATCGATAGTCCATATCTCGGAAACTATAAGAGATAATGCAATTTGGCAAACGGTAATGTAATTAGCATGCCGAATATTACTTGGAATGTGAATTGGAACGAAATCGCCAATAGATAAGACCATTTTACAATTTGGGCCCAAGTTAGAAGCAGAGCCTAAGGTGTAAATTATCGATAGTCCATATCTCGGAAACTATAAGAGATAATTCAATTTGGCAACCGGCAATGTAATTAGCATGCCGAATATTACTTGGAATGTGAATTGGAACGAAATCGCCAATAGATAAGACCATTTTACAATTTGGGCCCAAGTTAGAAGCAGAGCCTAAGGTGTAAATTATCGATAGTCCATATCTCGGAAACTATAAGAGATAATGCAATTTGGCAACCGGCAATGTAATTAGCATGCCGAATATTACTTGGAATGTGAATTGGAACGAAATCGCCAATAGATAAGACCATTTTACAATTTGGGCCCAAGTTAGAAGCAGAGCCTAAGGTGTAAATTATCGATAGTCCATATCTCGGAAACTATAAGAGATAATGCAATTTGGCAACCGGCAATGTAATTAGCATGCCGAATATTACTTGGAATGTGAATTGGAACGAAATCGCCAATAGATAAGACCATTTTACAATTTGGGCCCAAGTTAGAAGCAGAGCCTAAGGTGTAAATTATTGATAGTCCATATCTCGGAAACTATAAGAGATAATGCAATTTCGCAACCGGCAATGTAATTAGCATGCCGAATATCACTTGGAATGTGCATTGGGACGAAATCGCCAATAGATAAGACCATTTTACAATTTGGGCCCAAGTTAGAAGCAGAGCCTAAGGTGTAAATTATCGATAGTCCATATCTCAGAAACTATAAGAGATAATGCAATTTGGCAACCGGCAATGTAATTAGCATGCCGAATATTACTTGGAATGTGAATTGGAACGAAATCGCCAATAGATAAGACCATTTTACAATTTGGGCCCAAGTTAGAAGCAGAGCCTAAGGTGTAAATTATCGATAGTCCATATCTCGGAAACTATAAGAGATAATGCAATTTGGCAACCGGCAATGTAATTAGCATGTCGAATATTACTTGGAATGTGAATTGGAACGAAATCGCCAATAGGTAAGACCATTTTACAATTTGGGCCCAAGTTAGAAGCAGAGCCTAAGGTGTAAATTATCGATAGTCCATATCTCGGAAACTATAAGAGATAATGCAATTTGGCAACCGGCAATGTAATTAGCATGCCGAATATTACTTGGAATGTGAATTGGAACGAAATCGCCAATAGATAAGACCATTTTACAATTTGGGCCCAAGTTAGAAGCAGAGCCTAAGGTGTAAATTATCGATAGTCCATATCTCGGAAACTATAAGAGATAATGCAATTTGGCAACCGGCAATGTAATTAGCATGCCGAATATTACTTGGAATGTGAATTGGAACGAAATCGCCAATAGGTAAGACCATTTTACAATTTGGGCCCAAGTTAGAAGCAGAGCCTAAGGTGTAAATTATCGATAGTCCATATCTCGGAAACTATAAGAGATAATGCAATTTGGCAACCGGCAATGTAATTAGCATGCCGAATATTACTTGGAATGTGAATTGGAACGAAATCGCCAATAGATAAGACCATTTTACAATTTGGGCCCAAGTTAGAAGCAGAGCCTAAGGTGTAAATTATCGATAGTCCATATCTCGGAAACTATAAGAGATAATGCAATTTGGCAACCGGCAATGTAATTAGCATGCCGAATATTACTTGGAATGTGAATTGGAACGAAATCGCCAATAGGTAAGACCATTTTACAATTTGGGCCCAAGTTAGAAGCAGAGCCTAAGGTGTAAATTATCGATAGTCCATATCTCGGAAACTATAAGAGAAAATTCAATTTGGCAAACGGCAATGTAATTAGCATGCCGAATATTACTTGGAATGTGAATTGGAACGAAATCGCCAATAGATAAGACCATTTTACAATTTGGGCCCAAGTTAGAAGCAGAGCCTAAGGTGTAAATTATCGATAGTCCATATCTCGGAAACTATAAGAGATAATGCAATTTGGCAACCGGCAATGTAATTAGCATGCCGAATATTACTTGGAATGTGAATTGGAACGAAATCGCCAATAGATAAGACCATTTTACAATTTGGGCCCAAGTTAGAAGCAGAGCCTAAGGTGTAAATTATCGATAGTCCATATCTCGGAAACTATAAGAGATAATGCAATTTCGCAACCGGCAATGTAATTAGCATGCCGAATATCACTTGGAATGTGAATTGGGACGAAATTGCCAATAGATAAGACCATTTTACAATTTGGGCCCAAGTTAGAAGCAGAGCCTAAGGTGTAAATTATCGATAGTCCATATCTCGGAAACTATAAGAGATAATGCAATTTGGCAACCGGCAATGTAATTAGCATGCCGAATATTACTTGGAATGTGAATTGGAACGAAATCGCCAATAGATAAGACCATTTTACAATTTGGGGCCCAAGTTAGAAGCTGAGCCTAAGGTGTAAATTATCGATAGTCCATATCTCGGAAACTATAAGAGATAATGCAATTTGGCTACCGGCAATGTAATTAGCATGCCGAATATTACTTGGAATGTGAATTGGAACGAAATCGCCAATAGGTAAGACCATTTTACAATTTGGGCCCAAGTTAGAAGCAGAGCCTAAGGTGTAAAATTATCGATAGTCCATATCTCGGAAACTATAAGAGATAATTCAATTTGGCAACCGGCAATGTAATTAGCATGCCGAATATTACTTGGAATGTGAATTGGAACGAAATCGCCAATAGATAAGACCATTTTACAATTTGGGCCCAAGTTAGAAGCAGAGCCTAAGGTGTAAATTATCGATAGTCCATATCTCGGAAACTATAAGAGATAATGCAATTTGGCAACCGGCAATGTAATTAGCATGCCGAATATTACTTGGAATGTGAATTGGAACGAAATCGCCAATAGATAAGACCATTTTACAATTTGGGCCCAAGTTAGAAGCAGAGCCTAAGGTGTAAATTATCGATAGTCCATATCTCGGAAACTATAAGAGATAATGCAATTTCGCAACCGGCAATGTAATTAGCATGCCGAATATCACTTGGAATGTGAATTGGGACGAAATCGCCAATAGATAAGACCATTTTACAATTTGGGCCCAAGTTAGAAGCAGAGCCTAAGGTGTAAATTATCGATAGTCCCATATCTCGGAAACTATAAGAGATAATGCAATTTGGCAACCGGCAATGTAATTAGCATGCCGAATATTACTTGGAATGTGAATTGGAACGAAATCGCCAATAGATAAGACCATTTTACAATTTGGGCCCAAGTTAGAAGCAGAGCCTAAGGTGTAAATTATCGATAGTCCATATCTCGGAAACTATAAGAGATAATGCAATTTGGCAACCGGCAATGTAATTAGCATGCCGAATATTACTTGGAATGTGAATTGGAACGAAATCACCAATAGGTAAGACCATTTTACAATTTGGGCCCAAGTTAGAAGCAGAGCCTAAGGTGTAAATTATCGATAGTCCATATCTCGGAAACTATAAGAGATAATTCAATTTGGCAACCGTCAATGTAATTAGCATGCCGAATATTACTTGGAATGTGAATTGGAACGAAATCGCCAATAGATAAGACCATTTTGCAATTTGGGCCCAAGTTAGAAGCAGAGCCTAAGGTGTAAATTATCGATAGTCCATATCTCGGAAACTATAAGAGATAATGCAATTTGGCAACCGGCAATGTAATTAGCATGCCGAATATTACTTGGAATGTGAATTGGAACGAAATCGCCAATAGATAAGACCATTTTACAATTTGGGCCCAAGTTAGAAGCAGAGCCTATGGTGTAAATTATCGATAGTCCATATCTCGGAAACTATAAGAGATAATGCAATTTGGCAACCGGCAATGTAATTAGCATGCCGAATATTACTTGGAATGTGAATTGGAACGAAATCGCCAATAGATAAGACCATTTTACAATTTGGGCCCAAGTTAGAAGCAGAGCCTAAGGTGTAAATTATCGATAGTCCATATCTCGGAAACTATAAGAGATAATGCAATTTGGCAACCGGCAATGTAATTAGCATGCCGAATATTACTTGGAATGTGAATTGGAACGAAATCGCCAATAGATAAGACCATTTTACAATTTGGGCCCAAGTTAGAAGCAGAGCCTAAGGTGTAAATTATCGATAGTCCATATCTCGGAAACTATAAGAGATAATGCAATTTGGCAACCGGCAATGTAATTAGCATGCCGAATATTACTTGGAATGTGAATTGGAACGAAATCGCCAATAGATAAGACCATTTTACAATTTGGGCCCAAGTTAGAAGCAGAGCCTAAGGTGTAAATTATTGATAGTCCATATCTCGGAAACTATAAGAGATAATGCAATTTCGCAACCGGCAATGTAATTAGCATGCCGAATATCACTTGGAATGTGAATTGGGACGAAAATCGCCAATAGATAAGACCATTTTACAATTTGGGCCCAAGTTAGAAGCAGAGCCTAAGGTGTAAAATTATCGATAGTCCATATCTCAGAAACTATAAGAGATAATGCAATTCGGCAACCGGCAATGTAATTAGCATGCCGAATATTACTTGGAATGTGAATTGGAACGAAATCGCCAATAGATAAGACCATTTTACAATTTGGGCCCAAGTTAGAAGCAGAGCCTAAGGTGTAAATTATCGATAGTCCATATCTCGGAAACTATAAGAGAAAATTCAATTTGGCAAACGGCAATGTAATTAGCATGCCGAATATTACTTGGAATGTGAATTGGAACGAAATCGCCAATAGATAAGACCATTTTACAATTTGGGCCCAAGTTAGAAGCAGAGCCTAAGGTGTAAATTATCGATAGTCCATATCTCGGAAACTATAAGAGATAATGCAATTTGGCAACCGGCAATGTAATTAGCATGCCGAATATTACTTGGAATGTGAATTGGAACGAAATCGCCAATAGATAAGACCATTTTACAATTTGGGCCCAAGTTAGAAGCAGAGCCTAAGGTGTAAATTATCGATAGTCCATATCTCGGAAACTATAAGAGATAATGCAATTTGGCAACCGGCAATGTAATTAGCATGCCGAATATTACTTGGAATGTGAATTGGAACGAAATCGCCAATAGGTAAGACCATTTTACAATTTGGGCCCAAGTTAGAAGCAGAGCCTAAGGTGTAAATTATCGATAGTCCATATCTCGGAAACTATAAGAGAAAATTCAATTTGGCAAACGGCAATGTAATTAGCATGCCGAATATTACTTGGAATGTGAATTGGAACGAAATCGCCAATAGATAAGACCATTTTACAATTTGGGCCCAAGTTAGAAGCAGAGCCTAAGGTGTAAATTATCGATAGTCCATATCTCGGAAACTATAAGAGATAATGCAATTTGGCAACCGGCAATGTAATTAGCATGCCGAATATTACTTGGAATGTGAATTGGAACGAAATCGCCAATAGATAAGACCATTTTACAATTTGGGCCCTAGTTAGAAGCAGAGCCTAAGGTGTAAATTATTGATAGTCCATATCTCGGAAACTATAAGAGATAATGCAATTTGGCAACCGGCAATGTAATTAGCATGCCGAATATTACTTGGAATGTGAATTGGAACGAAATCGCCAATAGATAAGACCATTTTACAATTTGGGCCCAAGTTAGAAGCAGAGCCTAAGGTGTAAATTATCGATAGTCCATATCTCGGAAACTATAAGAGAAAATTCAATTTGGCAAACGGCAATGTAATTAGCATGCCGAATATTACTTGGAATGTGAATTGGAACGAAATCGCCAATAGATAAGACCATTTTACAATTTGGGCCCAAGTTAGAAGCAGAGCCTAAGGTGTAAATTATCGATAGTCCATATCTCGGAAACTATAAGAGATAATGCAATTTGGCAACCGGCAATGTAATTAGCATGCCGAATATTACTTGGAATGTGAATTGGAACGAAATCGCCAATAGGTAAGACCATTTTACAATTTGGGCCCAAGTTAGAAGCAGAGCCTAAGGTGTAAATTATCGATAGTCCATATCTCGGAAACTATAAGAGAAAATTCAATTTGGCAAACGGCAATGTAATTAGCATGCCGAATATTACTTGGAATGTGAATTGGAACGAAATCGCCAATAGATAAGACCATTTTACAATTTGGGCCCAAGTTAGAAGCAGAGCCTAAGGTGTAAATTATCGATAGTCCATATCTCGGAAACTATAAGAGATAATGCAATTTGGCAACCGGCAATGTAATTAGCATGCCGAATATTACTTGGAATGTGAATTGGAACGAAATCGCCAATAGATAAGACCATTTTACAATTTGGGCCCTAGTTAGAAGCAGAGCCTAAGGTGTAAATTATTGATAGTCCATATCTCGGAAACTATAAGAGATAATGCAATTTCGCAACTGGCAATGTAATTAGCATGCCGAATATCATTTGGAATGTGAATTGGGACGAAAATCGCCAATAGATAAGACCATTTTACAATTTGGGCCCAAGTTAGAAGCAGAGCCTAAGGTGTAAATTATCGATAGTCCATATCTCGGAAACTATAAGAGATAATGCAATTTGGCAACCGGCAATGTAATTAGCATGCCGAATATTACTTGGAATGTGAATTGGAACGAAATCGCCAATAGATAAGACCATTTTACAATTTGGGCCCAAGTTAGAAGCAGAGCCTAAGGTGTAAATTATCGATAGTCCATATCTCGGAAACTATAAGAGATAATGCAATTTCGCAACCGGCAATGTAATTAGCATGCCGAATATTACTTGGAATGTGAATTGGAACGAAATCGCCAATAGGTAAGACCATTTTACAATTTGGGCCCAAGTTAGAAGCAGAGCCTAAGGTGTAAATTATCGATAGTCCCATATCTCGGAAACTATAAGAGATAATTCAATTTGGCAACCGGCAATGTAATTAGCATGCCGAATATTACTTGGAATGTGAATTGGAACGAAATCGCCAATAGATAAGACCATTTTACAATTTGGGCCCAAGTTAGAAGCAGAGCCTAAGGTGTTAATTATCGATAGTCCATATCTCGGAAACTATAAGAGATAATGCAATTTGGCAACAGGCAATGTAATTAGCATGCCGAATATTACTTGGAATGTGAATTGGAACGAAATCGCCAATAGATAAGACCATTTTACAATTTGGGCCCAAGTTAGAAGCAGAGCCTATGGTGTAAATTATCGATAGTCCATATCTCGGAAACTATAAGAGATAATGCAATTTGGCAACCGGCAATGTAATTAGCATGCCGAATATTACTTGGAATGTGAATTGGAACGAAATCGCCAATAGATAAGACCATTTTACAATTTGGGCCCAAGTTAGAAGCTGAGCCTAAGGTGTAAATTATCGATAGTCCATATCTCGGAAACTATAAGAGATAATGCAATTTGGCAACCGGCAATGTAATTAGCATGCCGAATATTACTTGGAATGTGAATTGGAACGAAATCGCCAATAGATAAGGACCATTTTACAATTTGGGCCCAAGTTAGAAGCAGAGCCTAAGGTGTAAATTATCGATAGTCCATATCTCGGAAACTATAAGAGAAAATTCAATTTGGCAAACGGCAATGTAATTAGCATGCCGAATATTACTTGGAATGTGAATTGGAACGAAATCGCCAATAGATAAGACCATTTTACAATTTGGGCCCAAGTTAGAAGCAGAGCCTAAGGTGTAAATTATCGATAGTCCATATCTCGGAAACTATAAGAGATAATGCAATTTGGCAACCGGCAATGTAATTAGCATGCCGAATATTACTTGGAATGTGAATTGGAACGAAATCGCCAATAGGTAAGACCATTTTACAATTTGGGCCCAAGTTAGAAGCAGAGCCTAAGGTGTAAATTATCGATAGTCCATATCTCGGAAACTATAAGAGAAAATTCAATTTGGCAAACGGCAATGTAATTAGCATGCCGAATATTACTTGGAATGTGAATTGGAACGAAATCGCCAATAGATAAGACCATTTTACAATTTGGGCCCAAGTTAGAAGCAGAGCCTAAGGTGTAAATTATCGATAGTCCATATCTCGGAAACTATAAGAGATAATGCAATTTGGCAACCGGCAATGTAATTAGCATGCCGAATATTACTTGGAATGTGAATTGGAACGAAATCGCCAATAGATAAGACCATTTTACAATTTGGGCCCTAGTTAGAAGCAGAGCCTAAGGTGTAAATTATTGATAGTCCATATCTCGGAAACTATAAGAGATAATTCAATTTCGCAACCGGCAATGTAATTAGCATGCCGAATATCACTTGGAATGTGAATTGGGACGAAATCGCCAATAGATAAGACCATTTTACAATTTGGGCCCAAGTTAGAAGCAGAGCCTAAGGTGTAAATTATCGATAGTCCATATCTCGGAAACTATAAGAGATAATGCAATTTGGCAACCGGCAATGTAATTAGCATGCCGAATATTACTTGGAATGTGAATTGGAACGAAATCGCCAATAGATAAGACCATTTTACAATTTGGGCCCAAGTTAGAAGCAGAGCCTAAGGTGTAAATTATCGATAGTCCATATCTCGGAAACTATAAGAGATAATGCAATTTCGCAACCGGCAATGTAATTAGCATGCCGAATATCACTTGGATTGTGAATTGGAACGAAATTGCCAATAGATAAGACCATTTTACAATTTGGGCCCAAGTTAGAAGCAGAGCCTAAGGTGTAAATTATCGATAGTCCATATCTCGGAAACTATAAGAGATAATGCAATTTGGCAACCGGCAATGTAATTAGCATGCCGAATATTACTTGGAATGTGAATTGGAACGAAATCGCCAATAGATAAGACCATTTTACAATTTGGGCCCAAGTTAGAAGCAGAGCCTAAGGTGTAAATTATCGATAGTCCATATCTCGGAAACTATAAGAGATAATGCAATTTCGCAACCGGCAATGTAATTAGCATGCCGAATATTACTTGGAATGTGAATTGGGACGAAATTGCCAATAGATAAGACCATTTTACAATTTGGGCCCAAGTTAGAAGCAGAGCCTAAGGTGTAAATTATCGATAGTCCATATCTCGGAAACTATAAGAGATAATGCAATTTCGCAACCGGCAATGTAATTAGCATGCCGAATATCACTTGGAATGTGAATTGGGACGAAATTGCCAATAGATAAGACCATTTTACAATTTGGGCCCAAGTTAGAAGCAGAGCCTAAGGTGTAAATTATCGATAGTCCATATCTCGGAAACTATAAGAGATAATGCAATTTGGCAACCGGCAATGTAATTAGCATGCCGAATATTACTTGGAATGTGAATTGGAACGAAATCGCCAATAGATAAGACCATTTTACAATTTGGGCCCAAGTTAGAAGCAGAGCCTAAGGTGTAAATTATCGATAGTCCATATCTCGGAAACTATAAGAGATAATGCAATTTGGCAACCGGCAATGTAATTAGCATGCCGAATATTACTTGGAATGTGAATTGGAACGAAATCGCCAATAGATAAGACCATTTTACAATTTGGGCCCAAGTTAGAAGCAGAGCCTAAGGTGTAAATTATCGATAGTCCATATCTCGGAAACTATAAGAGATAATGCAATTTGGCAAGCGGCAATGTAATTAGCATGCCGAATATTACTTGGAATGTGAATTGGAACGAAATCGCCAATAGATAAGACCATTTTACAATTTGGGCCCAAGTTAGAAGCAGAGCCTAAGGTGTAAATTATTGATAGTCCATATCTCGGAAACTATAAGAGATAATGCAATTTCGCAACCGGCAATGTAATTAGCATGCCGAATATCACTTGGAATATGAATTGGGACGAAATCGCCAATAGATAAGACCATTTTACAATTTGGGCCCAAGTTAGAAGCAGAGCCTAAGGTGTAAATTATCGATAGTCCATATCTCAGAAACTATAAGAGATAATGCAATTTGGCAACCGGCAATGTAATTAGCATGCCGAATATTACTTGGAATGTGAATTGGAACGAAATCGCCAATAGGTAAGACCATTTTACAATTTGGGCCCAAGTTAGAAGCAGAGCCTAAGGTGTAAATTATCGATAGTCCATATCTCGGAAACTATAAGAGATACTTCAATTTGGCAACCGGCAATGTAATTAGCATGCCGAATATTACTTGGAATGTGAATTGGAACGAAATCGCCAATAGATAAGACCATTTTACAATTTGGGCCCAAGTTAGAAGCAGAGCCTAAGGTGTAAATTATCGATAGTCCATATCTCGGAAACTATAAGAGATAATGCAATTTGGCAACTGGCAATGTAATTAGAATGCCGAATATTACTTGGAATGTGAATTGGAACGAAATCGCCAATAGATAAGACCATTTTACAATTTGGGCCCAAGTTAGAAGCAGAGCCTATGGTGTAAATTATCGATAGTCCATATCTCGGAAACTATAAGAGATAATGAAATTTGGCAACCGGCAATGTAATTAGCATGCCGAATATTACTTGGAATGTGAATTGGAACGAAATCGCCAATAGATAAGACCATTTTACAATTTGGGCCCAAGTTAGAAGCAGAGCCTAAGGTGTAAATTATCGATAGTCCATATCTCGGAAACTATAAGAGATAATGCAATTTGGCAACCGGTAATGTAATTAGCATGCCGAATATTACTTGGAATGTGAATTGGAACGAAATCGCCAATAGATAAGACCATTTTACAATTTGGGCCCAAGTTAGAAGCAGAGCCTAAGGTGTAAATTATCGATAGTCCATATCTCGGAAACTATAAGAGATAATTCAATTTGGCAACCGGCAATTTAATTAGCATGCCGAATATTACTTGGAATGTGAATTGGAACGAAATCGCCAATAGATAAGACCATTTTACAATTTGGGCCCAAGTTAGAAGCAGAGCCTAAGGTGTAAATTATCGATAGTCCATATCTCGGAAACTATAAGAGATAATGCAATTTGGCAACCGGCAATGTAATTAGCATGCCGAATATTACTTGGAATGTGAATTGGAACGAAATCGCCAATAGATAAGACCATTTTACAATTTGGGCCCAAGTTAGAAGCAGAGCCTAAGGTGTAAATTATCGATAGTCCATATCTCGGAAACTATAAGAGATAATGCAATTTGGCAACCGGCAATGTAATTAGCATGCCGAATATTACTTGGAATGTGAATTGGAACGAAATCGCCAATAGATAAGACCATTTTACAATTTGGGCCCAAGTTAGAAGCAGAGCCTAAGGGTGTAAATTATCGATAGTCCATATCTCGGAAACTATAAGAGATAATGCAATTTGGCAACCGGCAATGTAATTAGCATGCCGAATATTACTTGGAATGTGAATTGGAACGAAATCGCCAATAGATAAGACCATTTTACAATTTGGGCCCAAGTTAGAAGCAGAGCCTAAGGTGTAAATTATCGATAGTCCATATCTCAGAAACTATAAGAGATAATGCAATTTGGCAACCGGCAATGTAATTAGCATGCCGAATATTACTTGGAATGTGAATTGGAACGAAATCGCCAATAGATAAGACCATTTTACAATTTGGGCCCAAGTTAGAAGCAGAGCCTAAGGTGTAAATTATCGATAGTCCATATCTCGGAAACTATAAGAGATAATGCAATTTGGCAACCGGCAATGTAATTAGCATGTCGAATATTACTTGGAATGTGAATTGGAACGAAATCGCCAATAGGTAAGACCATTTTACAATTTGGGCCCAAGTTAGAAGCAGAGCCTAAGGTGTAAATTATCGATAGTCCATATCTCGGAAACTATAAGAGATAATTCAATTTGGCAACCGGCAATGTAATTAGCATGCCGAATATTACTTGGAATGTGAATTGGAACGAAATCGCCAATAGATAAGACCATTTTACAATTTGGGCCCAAGTTAGAAGCAGAGCCTAAGGTGTTAATTATCGATAGTCCATATCTCGGAAACTATAAGAGATAATGCAATTTGGCAACAGGCAATGTAATTAGCATGCCGAATATTACTTGGAATGTGAATTGGAACGAAATCGCCAATAGATAAGACCATTTTACAATTTGGGCCCAAGTTAGAAGCAGAGCCTATGGTGTAAATTATCGATAGTCCATATCTCGGAAACTATAAGAGATAATGCAATTTGGCAACCGGCAATGTAATTAGCATGCCGAATATTACTTGGAATGTGAATTGGAACGAAATCGCCAATAGATAAGACCATTTTACAATTTGGGCCCAAGTTAGAAGCTGAGCCTAAGGTGTAAATTATCGATAGTCCATATCTCGGAAACTATAAGAGATAATGCAATTTGGCAACCGGCAATGTAATTAGCATGCCGAATATTACTTGGAATGTGAATTGGAACGAAATCGCCAATAGATAAGACCATTTTACAATTTGGGCCCAAGTTAGAAGCAGAGCCTAAGGTGTAAATTATCGATAGTCCATATCTCGGAAACTATAAGAGAAAATTCAATTTGGCAAACGGCAATGTAATTAGCATGCCGAATATTACTTGGAATGTGAATTGGAACGAAATCGCCAATAGATAAGACCATTTTACAATTTGGGCCCAAGTTAGAAGCAGAGCCTAAGGTGTAAATTATCGATAGTCCATATCTCGGAAACTATAAGAGATAATGCAATTTGGCAACCGGCAATGTAATTAGCATGCCGAATATTACTTGGAATGTGAATTGGAACGAAATCGCCAATAGGTAAGACCATTTTACAATTTGGGCCCAAGTTAGAAGCAGAGCCTAAGGTGTAAATTATCGATAGTCCATATCTCGGAAACTATAAGAGAAAATTCAATTTGGCAAACGGCAATGTAATTAGCATGCCGAATATTACTTGGAATGTGAATTGGAACGAAATCGCCAATAGATAAGACCATTTTACAATTTGGGCCCAAGTTAGAAGCAGAGCCTAAGGTGTAAATTATCGATAGTCCCATATCTCGGAAACTATAAGAGATAATGCAATTTGGCAACCGGCAAAGTAATTAGCATGCCGAATATTACTTGGAATGTGAATTGGAACGAAATCGCCAATAGATAAGACCATTTTACAATTTGGGCCATCGATCGATGGACGAACCTAGTTAGAAGCAGAGCCTAAGGTGTAAATTATTGATAGTCCATATCTCGGAAACTATAAGAGATAATGCAATTTGGCAACCGGCAATGTAATTAGCATGCCGAATATTACTTGGAATGTGAATTGGAACGAAATCGCCAATAGATAAGACCATTTTACAATTTGGGCCCAAGTTAGAAGCAGAGCCTAAGGTGTAAATTATCGATAGTCCATATCTCGGAAACTATAAGAGAAAATTCAATTTGGCAAACGGCAATGTAATTAGCATGCCGAATATTACTTGGAATGTGAATTGGAACGAAATCGCCAATAGATAAGACCATTTTACAATTTGGGCCCAAGTTAGAAGCAGAGCCTAAGGTGTAAATTATCGATAGTCCATATCTCGGAAACTATAAGAGATAATGCAATTTGGCAACCGGCAATGTAATTAGCATGCCGAATATTACTTGGAATGTGAATTGGAAACGAAATCGCCAATAGGTAAGACCATTTTACAATTTGGGCCCAAGTTAGAAGCAGAGCCTAAGGTGTAAATTATCGATAGTCCATATCTCGGAAACTATAAGAGAAAATTCAATTTGGCAAACGGCAATGTAATTAGCATGCCGAATATTACTTGGAATGTGAATTGGAACGAAATCGCCAATAGATAAGACCATTTTACAATTTGGGCCCTAGTTAGAAGCAGAGCCTAAGGTGTAAATTATTGATAGTCCATATCTCGGAAACTATAAGAGATAATGCAATTTGGCAACCGGCAATGTAATTAGCATGCCGAATATTACTTGGAATGTGAATTGGAACGAAATCGCCAATAGATAAGACCATTTTACAATTTGGGCCCAAGTTAGAAGCAGAGCCTAAGGTGTAAATTATCGATAGTCCATATCTCGGAAACTATAAGAGAAAATTCAATTTGGCAAACGGCAATGTAATTAGCATGCCGAATATTACTTGGAATGTGAATTGGAACGAAATCGCCAATAGATAAGACCATTTTACAATTTGGGCCCAAGTTAGAAGCAGAGCCTAAGGTGTAAATTATCGATAGTCCATATCTCGGAAACTATAAGAGATAATGCAATTTGGCAACCGGCAATGTAATTAGCATGCCGAATATTACTTGGAATGTGAATTGGAACGAAATCGCCAATAGGTAAGACCATTTTACAATTTGGGCCCAAGTTAGAAGCAGAGCCTAAGGTGTAAATTATCGATAGTCCATATCTCGGAAACTATAAGAGAAAATTCAATTTGGCAAACGGCAATGTAATTAGCATGCCGAATATTACTTGGAATGTGAATTGGAACGAAATCGCCAATAGATAAGACCATTTTACAATTTGGGCTCAAGTTAGAAGCAGAGCCTAAGGTGTAAATTATCGATAGTCCATATCTCGGAAACTGTAAGAGATAATGCAATTTGGCAACCGGCAATGTAATTAGCATGCCGAATATTACTTGGAATGTGAATTGGAACGAAATCGCCAATAGATAAGACCATTTTACAATTTGGGCCCTAGTTAGAAGCAGAGCCTAAGGTGTAAATTATTGATAGTCCATATCTCGGAAACTATAAGAGATAATGCAATTTCGCAAATGGCAATGTAATTAGCATGCCGAATATCACTTGGAATGTGAATTGGGACGAAATCGCCAATAGATAAGACCATTTTACAATTTGGGCCCAAGTTAGAAGCAGAGCCTAAGGTGTAAATTATCGATAGTCCATATCTCGGAAACTATAAGAGATAATGCAATTTGGCAACCGGCAATGTAATTAGCATGCCGAATATTACTTGGAATGTGAATTGGAACGAAATCGCCAATAGATAAGACCATTTTACAATTTGGGCCCAAGTTAGAAGCAGAGCCTAAGGTGTAAATTATCGATAGTCCATATCTCGGAAATATAAGAGATAATGCAATTTCGCAACCGGCAATGTAATTAGCATGCCGAATATTACTTGGAATGTGAATTGGAACGAAATCGCCAATAGGTAAGACCATTTTACAATTTGGGCCCAAGTTAGAAGCAGAGCCTAAGGTGTAAATTATCGATAGTCCATATCTCGGAAACTATAAGAGATAATTCAATTTGGCAACCGGCAATGTAATTAGCATGCCGAATATTACTTGGAATGTGAATTGGAACGAAATCGCCAATAGATAAGACCATTTTACAATTTGGGCCCAAGTTAGAAGCAGAGCCTAAGGTGTTAATTATCGATAGTCCATATCTCGGAAACTATAAGAGATAATGCAATTTGGCAACAGGCAATGTAATTAGCATGCCGAATATTACTTGGAATGTGAATTGGAACGAAATCGCCAATAGATAAGACCATTTTACAATTTGGGCCCAAGTTAGAAGCAGAGCCTATGGTGTAAATTATCGATAGTCCATATCTCGGAAACTATAAGAGATAATGCAATTTGGCAACCGGCAATGTAATTAGCATGCCGAATATTACTTGGAATGTGAATTGGAACGAAATCGCCAATAGATAAGACCATTTTACAATTTGGGCCCAAGTTAGAAGCTGAGCCTAAGGTGTAAATTATCGATAGTCCATATCTCGGAAACTATAAGAGATAATGCAATTTGGCAACCGGCAATGTAATTAGCATGCCGAATATTACTTGGAATGTGAATTGGAACGAAATCGCCAATAGATAAGACCATTTTACAATTTGGGCCCAAGTTAGAAGCAGAGCCTAAGGTGTAAATTATCGATAGTCCATATCTCGGAAACTATAAGAGAAAATTCAATTTGGCAAACGGCAATGTAATTAGCATGCCGAATATTACTTGGAATGTGAATTGGAACGAAATC
>NW_027473207.1:0-12500 GCF_030347505.1 Rhynchophorus ferrugineus
GTTCACGTACGGGTCTCCGAGCGCCTGTTCGGTTCCGTCGCGGCAGTATTGCGTAAAATTTTAGATAAGGACAGTGGGAATCTCGTTAATCCATGCACGCGCCTTCCTGATATGTTCGGGCATAGGCTGCGGTTGTCAAGGTGGTGGTAGTTAGTCCCGCCGTTTACCCGCGCTCGGCATCTCGATCCTTCTCTGAACGGATCCGAACGCGATCTTAGTTAGGGACATTTTGAAATGTAGACCATGAGTCTATGGCTCAGGTGCTTGTTAAAGGTCTGAGCTGGTCTTTCCTGCGTAAGTATATGGACATTTTGAAATGTAGACTATCTGTCTATGGCTCTGGTGCTTGTTAAAGCTCCGAGCTGGTCTTTCCTGCGTAAGTATCGGGGACGGTTCACGTACGGGTCTCCGAGCGCCTGTTCGGTTCCGTCGCGGCCGTATTACGTAAAATTTTAGATAAGGACAGTGGGAATCTCGTTAATCCATGCACGCGCCTTCCTGATATGTTCGGGCATAGGCTGCGGTTGTCAAGGTGGTGGTAGTTAGTCCCGCCGTTTACCCGCGCTCGGCATCTCGATCCTTCTCTGAACGGATCCGAACGCGATCTTAGTTAGGGACATTTTGAAATGTAGACCATGAGTCTATGGCTCTGGTGCTTGTTAAAGGTCTGAGCTGGTCTTTCCTGCGTAAGTATATGGACATTTTGAAATGTAGACTATCTGTCTATGGCTCTGGTGCTTGTTAAAGCTCCGAGCTGGTCTTTCCTGCGTAAGTATCGGGAACGGTTCACGTACGGGTCTCCGAGCGCCTGTTCGGTTCCGTCGCGGCAGTATTGCGTAAAATTTTAGATAAGGACAGTGGGAATCTCGTTAATCCATGCACGCGCCTTCCTGATATGTTCGGGCATAGGCTGCGGTTGTCAAGGTGGTGGTAGTTAGTCCCGCCGTTTACCCGCGCTCGGCATCTCGATCCTTCTCTGAACGGATCCGAACGCGATCTTAGTTAGGGACATTTTGAATTGTAGACCATGAGTCTATGGCTCTGGTGCTTGTTAAAGGTCTGAGCTGGTCTTTCCTGCGTAAGTATATGGACATTTTGAAATGTAGACTATCTGTCTATGGCTCTGGTGCTTGTTAAAGCTCCGAGCTGGTCTTTCCTGCGTAAGTATCGGGGACGGTTCACGTACGGGTCTCCGAGCGCCTGTTCGGTTCCGTCGCGGCCGTATTGCGTAAAATTTTAGATAAGGACAGTGGGAATCTCGTTAATCCATGCACGCGCCTTCCTGATATGTTCGGGCATAGGCTGCGGTTGTCAAGGTGGTGGTAGTTAGTCCCGCCGTTTACCCGCGCTCGGCATCTCGATCCTTCTCTGAACGGATCCGAACGCGATCTTAGTTAGGGACATTTTGAAATGTAGACCATGAGTCTATGGCTCTGGTGCTTGTTAAAGGTCTGAGCTGGTCTTTCCTGCGTAAGTATATGGACATTTTGAAATGTAGACTATCTGTCTATGGCTCTGGTGCTTGTTAAAGCTCCGAGCTGGTCTTTCCTGCGTAAGTATCGGGGACGGTTCACGTACGGGTCTCCGAGCGCCTGTTCGGTTCCGTCGCGGCAGTATTGCGTAAAATTTTAGATAAGGACAGTGGGAATCTCGTTAATCCATGCACGCGCCTTCCTGATATGTTCGGGCATAGGCTGCGGTTGTCAAGGTGGTGGTAGTTAGTCCCGCCGTTTACCCGCGCTCGGCATCTCGATCCTTCTCTGAACGGATCCGAACGCGATCTTAGTTAGGGACATTTTGAAATGTAGACCATGAGTCTATGGCTCTGGTGCTTGTTAAAGGTCTGAGCTGGTCTTTCCTGCGTAAGTATATGGACATTTTGAAATGTAGACTATCTGTCTATGGCTCTGGTGCTTGTTAAAGCTCCGAGCTGGTCTTTCCTGCGTAAGTATCGGGGACGGTTCACGTACGGGTCTCCGAGCGCCTGTTCGGTTCCGTCGCGGCCGTATTACGTAAAATTTTAGATAAGGACAGTGGGAATCTCGTTAATCCATGCACGCGCCTTCCTGATATGTTCGGGCATAGGCTGCGGTTGTCAAGGTGGTGGTAGTTAGTCCCGCCGTTTACCCGCGCTCGGCATCTCGATCCTTCTCTGAACGGATCCGAACGCGATCTTAGTTAGGGACATTTTGAAATGTAGACCATGAGTCTATGGCTCTGGTGCTTGTTAAAGGTCTGAGCTGGTCTTTCCTGCGTAAGTATATGGACATTTTGAAATGTAGACTATCTGTCTATGGCTCTGGTGCTTGTTAAAGCTCCGAGCTGGTCTTTCCTGCGTAAGTATCGGGAACGGTTCACGTACGGGTCTCCGAGCGCCTGTTCGGTTCCGTCGTGGCAGTATTGCGTAAAATTTTAGATAAGGACAGTGGGAATCTCGTTAATCCATGCACGCGCCTTCCTGATATGTTCGGGCATAGGCTGCGGTTGTCAAGGTGGTGGTAGTTAGTCCCGCCGTTTACCCGCGCTCGGCATCTCGATCCTTCTCTGAACGGATCCGAACGCGATCTTAGTTAGGGACATTTTGAATTGTAGACCATGAGTCTATGGCTCTGGTGCTTGTTAAAGGTCTGAGCTGGTCTTTCCTACGTAAGTATATGGACATTTTGAAATGTAGACTATCTGTCTATGGCTCTGGTGCTTGTTAAAGCTCCGAGCTGGTCTTTCCTGCGTAAGTATCGGGGACGGTTCACGTACGGGTCTCCGAGCGCCTGTTCGGTTCCGTCGCGGCCGTATTGCGTAAAATTTTAGATAAGGACAGTGGGAATCTCGTTAATCCATGCACGCGCCTTCCTGATATGTTCGGGCATAGGCTGCGGTTGTCAAGGTGGTGGTAGTTAGTCCCGCCGTTTACCCGCGCTCGGCATCTCGATCCTTCTCTGAACGGATCCGAACGCGATCTTAGTTAGGGACATTTTGAAATGTAGACCATGAGTCTATGGCTCTGGTGCTTGTTAAAGGTCTGAGCTGGTCTTTCCTGCGTAAGTATATGGACATTTTGAAATGTAGACTATCTGTCTATGGCTCTGGTGCTTGTTAAAGCTCCGAGCTGGTCTTTCCTGCGTAAGTATCGGGAACGGTTCACGTACGGGTCTCCGAGCGCCTGTTCGGTTCCGTCGCGGCAGTATTGCGTAAAATTTTAGATAAGGACAGTGGGAATCTCGTTAATCCATGCACGCGCCTTCCTGATATGTTCGGGCATAGGCTGCGGTTGTCAAGGTGGTGGTAGTTAGTCCCGCCGTTTACCCGCGCTCGGCATCTCGATCCTTCTCTGAACGGATCCGAACGCGATCTTAGTTAGGGACATTTTGAATTGTAGACCATGAGTCTATGGCTCTGGTGCTTGTTAAAGGTCTGAGCTGGTCTTTCCTACGTAAGTATATGGACATTTTGAAATGTAGACTATCTGTCTATGGCTCTGGTGCTTGTTAAAGCTCCGAGCTGGTCTTTCCTGCGTAAGTATCGGGGACGGTTCACGTACGGGTCTCCGAGCGCCTGTTCGGTTCCGTCGCGGCCGTATTGCGTAAAATTTTAGATAAGGACAGTGGGAATCTCGTTAATCCATGCACGCGCCTTCCTGATATGTTCGGGCATAGGCTGCGGTTGTCAAGGTGGTGGTAGTTAGTCCCGCCGTTTACCCGCGCTCGGCATCTCGATCCTTCTCTGAACGGATCCGAACGCGATCTTAGTTAGGGACATTTTGAAATGTAGACCATGAGTCTATGGCTCTGGTGCTTGTTAAAGGTCTGAGCTGGTCTTTCCTGCGTAAGTATATGGACATTTTGAAATGTAGACTATCTGTCTATGGCTCTGGTGCTTGTTAAAGCTCCGAGCTGGTCTTTCCTGCGTAAGTATCGGGGACGGTTCACGTACGGGTCTCCGAGCGCCTGTTCGGTTCCGTCGCGGCCGTATTACGTAAAATTTTAGATAAGGACAGTGGGAATCTCGTTAATCCATGCACGCGCCTTCCTGATATGTTCGGGCATAGGCTGCGGTTGTCAAGGTGGTGGTAGTTAGTCCCGCCGTTTACCCGCGCTCGGCATCTCGATCCTTCTCTGAACGGATCCGAACGCGATCTTAGTTAGGGACATTTTGAAATGTAGACCATGAGTCTATGGCTCTGGTGCTTGTTAAAGGTCTGAGCTGGTCTTTCCTGCGTAAGTATATGGACATTTTGAAATGTAGACTATCTGTCTATGGCTCTGGTGCTTGTTAAAGCTCCGAGCTGGTCTTTCCTGCGTAAGTATCGGGGACGGTTCACGTACGGGTCTCCGAGCGCCTGTTCGGTTCCGTCGCGGCCGTATTGCGTAAAATTTTAGATAAGGACAGTGGGAATCTCGTTAATCCATGCACGCGCCTTCCTGATATGTTCGGGCATAGGCTGCGGTTGTCAAGGTGGTGGTAGTTAGTCCCGCCGTTTACCCGCGCTCGGCATCTCGATCCTTCTCTGAACGGATCCGAACGCGATCTGCTGAGCTGGTCTTTCCTGCGTAAGTATATGGACATTTTGAAATGTAGACTATCTGTCTATGGCTCTGGTGCTTGTTAAAGCTCCGAGCTGGTCTTTCCTGCGTAAGTATCGGGGACGGTTCACGTACGGGTCTCCGAGCGCCTGTTCGGTTCCGTCGCGGCCGTATTGCGTAAAATTTTAGATAAGGACAGTGGGAATCTCGTTAATCCATGCACGCGCCTTCCTGATATGTTCGGGCATAGGCTGCGGTTGTCAAGGTGGTGGTAGTTAGTCCCGCCGTTTACCCGCGCTCGGCATCTCGATCCTTCTCTGAACGGATCCGAACGCGATCTTAGTTAGGGACATTTTGAATTGTAGACCATGAGTCTATGGCTCTGGTGCTTGTTAAAGGTCTGAGCTGGTCTTTCCTACGTAAGTATATGGACATTTTGAAATGTAGACTATCTGTCTATGGCTCTGGTGCTTGTTAAAGCTCCGAGCTGGTCTTTCCTGCGTAAGTATCGGGGACGGTTCACGTACGGGTCTCCGAGCGCCTGTTCGGTTCCGTCGCGGCCGTATTGCGTAAAATTTTAGATAAGGACAGTGGGAATCTCGTTAATCCATGCACGCGCCTTCCTGATATGTTCGGGCATAGGCTGCGGTTGTCAAGGTGGTGGTAGTTAGTCCCGCCGTTTACCCGCGCTCGGCATCTCGATCCTTCTCTGAACGGATCCGAACGCGATCTGCTGAGCTGGTCTTTCCTGCGTAAGTATATGGACATTTTGAAATGTAGACTATCTGTCTATGGCTCTGGTGCTTGTTAAAGCTCCGAGCTGGTCTTTCCTGCGTAAGTATCGGGGACGGTTCACGTACGGGTCTCCGAGCGCCTGTTCGGTTCCGTCGCGGCCGTATTGCGTAAAATTTTAGATAAGGACAGTGGGAATCTCGTTAATCCATGCACGCGCCTTCCTGATATGTTCGGGCATAGGCTGCGGTTGTCAAGGTGGTGGTAGTTAGTCCCGCCGTTTACCCGCGCTCGGCATCTCGATCCTTCTCTGAACGGATCCGAACGCGATCTTAGTTAGGGACATTTTGAAATGTAGACCATGAGTCTATGGCTCTGGTGCTTGTTAAAGGTCTGAGCTGGTCTTTCCTGCGTAAGTATATGGACATTTTGAAATGTAGACTATCTGTCTATGGCTCTGGTGCTTGTTAAAGCTCCGAGCTGGTCTTTCCTGCGTAAGTATCGGGGACGGTTCACGTACGGGTCTCCGAGCGCCTGTTCGGTTCCGTCGCGGCCGTATTGCGTAAAATTTTAGATAAGGACAGTGGGAATCTCGTTAATCCATGCACGCGCCTTCCTGATATGTTCGGGCATAGGCTGCGGTTGTCAAGTTGGTGGTAGTTAGTCCCGCCGTTTACCCGCGCTCGGCATCTCGATCCTTCTCTGAACGGATCCGAACGCGATCTGCTGAGCTGGTCTTTCCTGCGTAAGTATATGGACATTTTGAAATGTAGACTATCTGTCTATGGCTCTGGTGCTTGTTAAAGCTCCGAGCTGGTCTTTCCTGCGTAAGTATCGGGGACGGTTCACGTACGGGTCTCCGAGCGCCTGTTCGGTTCCGTCGCGGCCGTATTACGTAAAATTTTAGATAAGGACAGTGGGAATCTCGTTAATCCATGCACGCGCCTTCCTGATATGTTCGGGCATAGGCTGCGGTTGTCAAGGTGGTGGTAGTTAGTCCCGCCGTTTACCCGCGCTCGGCATCTCGATCCTTCTCTGAACGGATCCGAACGCGATCTTAGTTAGGGACATTTTGAATTGTAGACCATGAGTCTATGGCTCTGGTGCTTGTTAAAGGTCTGAGCTGGTCTTTCCTACGTAAGTATATGGACATTTTGAAATGTAGACTATCTGTCTATGGCTCTGGTGCTTGTTAAAGCTCCGAGCTGGTCTTTCCTGCGTAAGTATCGGGGACGGTTCACGTACGGGTCTCCGAGCGCCTGTTCGGTTCCGTCGCGGCCGTATTGCGTAAAATTTTAGATAAGGACAGTGGGAATCTCGTTAATCCATGCACGCGCCTTCCTGATATGTTCGGGCATAGGCTGCGGTTGTCAAGGTGGTGGTAGTTAGTCCCGCCGTTTACCCGCGCTCGGCATCTCGATCCTTCTCTGAACGGATCCGAACGCGATCTTAGTTAGGGACATTTTGAATTGTAGACCATGAGTCTATGGCTCTGGTGCTTGTTAAAGGTCTGAGCTGGTCTTTCCTACGTAAGTATATGGACATTTTGAAATGTAGACTATCTGTCTATGGCTCTGGTGCTTGTTAAAGCTCCGAGCTGGTCTTTCCTGCGTAAGTATCGGGGACGGTTCACGTACGGGTCTCCGAGCGCCTGTTCGGTTCCGTCGCGGCCGTATTGCGTAAAATTTTAGATAAGGACAGTGGGAATCTCGTTAATCCATGCACGCGCCTTCCTGATATGTTCGGGCATAGGCTGCGGTTGTCAAGGTGGTGGTAGTTAGTCCCGCCGTTTACCCGCGCTCGGCATCTCGATCCTTCTCTGAACGGATCCGAACGCGATCTTAGTTAGGGACATTTTGAAATGTAGACCATGAGTCTATGGCTCTGGTGCTTGTTAAAGGTCTGAGCTGGTCTTTCCTGCGTAAGTATATGGACATTTTGAAATGTAGACTATCTGTCTATGGCTCTGGTGCTTGTTAAAGCTCCGAGCTGGTCTTTCCTGCGTAAGTATCGGGAACGGTTCACGTACGGGTCTCCGAGCGCCTGTTCGGTTCCGTCGCGGCAGTATTGCGTAAAATTTTAGATAAGGACAGTGGGAATCTCGTTAATCCATGCACGCGCCTTCCTGATATGTTCGGGCATAGGCTGCGGTTGTCAAGGTGGTGGTAGTTAGTCCCGCCGTTTACCCGCGCTCGGCATCTCGATCCTTCTCTGAACGGATCCGAACGCGATCTTAGTTAGGGACATTTTGAATTGTAGACCATGAGTCTATGGCTCTGGTGCTTGTTAAAGGTCTGAGCTGGTCTTTCCTACGTAAGTATATGGACATTTTGAAATGTAGACTATCTGTCTATGGCTCTGGTGCTTGTTAAAGCTCCGAGCTGGTCTTTCCTGCGTAAGTATCGGGGACGGTTCACGTACGGGTCTCCGAGCGCCTGTTCGGTTCCGTCGCGGCCGTATTGCGTAAAATTTTAGATAAGGACAGTGGGAATCTCGTTAATCCATGCACGCGCCTTCCTGATATGTTCGGGCATAGGCTGCGGTTGTCAAGGTGGTGGTAGTTAGTCCCGCCGTTTACCCGCGCTCGGCATCTCGATCCTTCTCTGAACGGATCCGAACGCGATCTTAGTTAGGGACATTTTGAAATGTAGACCATGAGTCTATGGCTCAGGTGCTTGTTAAAGGTCTGAGCTGGTCTTTCCTGCGTAAGTATATGGACATTTTGAAATGTAGACTATCTGTCTATGGCTCTGGTGCTTGTTAAAGCTCCGAGCTGGTCTTTCCTGCGTAAGTATCGGGGACGGTTCACGTACGGGTCTCCGAGCGCCTGTTCGGTTCCGTCGCGGCCGTATTACGTAAAATTTTAGATAAGGACAGTGGGAATCTCGTTAATCCATGCACGCGCCTTCCTGATATGTTCGGGCATAGGCTGCGGTTGTCAAGGTGGTGGTAGTTAGTCCCGCCGTTTACCCGCGCTCGGCATCTCGATCCTTCTCTGAACGGATCCGAACGCGATCTTAGTTAGGGACATTTTGAAATGTAGACCATGAGTCTATGGCTCTGGTGCTTGTTAAAGGTCTGAGCTGGTCTTTCCTGCGTAAGTATATGGACATTTTGAAATGTAGACTATCTGTCTATGGCTCTGGTGCTTGTTAAAGCTCCGAGCTGGTCTTTCCTGCGTAAGTATCGGGGACGGTTCACGTACGGGTCTCCGAGCGCCTGTTCGGTTCCGTCGCGGCCGTATTGCGTAAAATTTTAGATAAGGACAGTGGGAATCTCGTTAATCCATGCACGCGCCTTCCTGATATGTTCGGGCATAGGCTGCGGTTGTCAAGGTGGTGGTAGTTAGTCCCGCCGTTTACCCGCGCTCGGCATCTCGATCCTTCTCTGAACGGATCCGAACGCGATCTGCTGAGCTGGTCTTTCCTGCGTAAGTATATGGACATTTTGAAATGTAGACTATCTGTCTATGGCTCTGGTGCTTGTTAAAGCTCCGAGCTGGTCTTTCCTGCGTAAGTATCGGGGACGGTTCACGTACGGGTCTCCGAGCGCCTGTTCGGTTCCGTCGCGGCCGTATTGCGTAAAATTTTAGATAAGGACAGTGGGAATCTCGTTAATCCATGCACGCGCCTTCCTGATATGTTCGGGCATAGGCTGCGGTTGTCAAGGTGGTGGTAGTTAGTCCCGCCGTTTACCCGCGCTCGGCATCTCGATCCTTCTCTGAACGGATCCGAACGCGATCTGCTGAGCTGGTCTTTCCTGCGTAAGTATATGGACATTTTGAAATGTAGACTATCTGTCTATGGCTCTGGTGCTTGTTAAAGCTCCGAGCTGGTCTTTCCTGCGTAAGTATCGGGGACGGTTCACGTACGGGTCTCCGAGCGCCTGTTCGGTTCCGTCGCGGCCGTATTGCGTAAAATTTTAGATAAGGACAGTGGGAATCTCGTTAATCCATGCACGCGCCTTCCTGATATGTTCGGGCATAGGCTGCGGTTGTCAAGGTGGTGGTAGTTAGTCCCGCCGTTTACCCGCGCTCGGCATCTCGATCCTTCTCTGAACGGATCCGAACGCGATCTTAGTTAGGGACATTTTGAAATGTAGACCATGAGTCTATGGCTCTGGTGCTTGTTAAAGGTCTGAGCTGGTCTTTCCTGCGTAAGTATATGGACATTTTGAAATGTAGACTATCTGTCTATGGCTCTGGTGCTTGTTAAAGCTCCGAGCTGGTCTTTCCTGCGTAAGTATCGGGGACGGTTCACGTACGGGTCTCCGAGCGCCTGTTCGGTTCCGTCGCGGCCGTATTGCGTAAAATTTTAGATAAGGACAGTGGGAATCTCGTTAATCCATGCACGCGCCTTCCTGATATGTTCGGGCATAGGCTGCGGTTGTCAAGTTGGTGGTAGTTAGTCCCGCCGTTTACCCGCGCTCGGCATCTCGATCCTTCTCTGAACGGATCCGAACGCGATCTGCTGAGCTGGTCTTTCCTGCGTAAGTATATGGACATTTTGAAATGTAGACTATCTGTCTATGGCTCTGGTGCTTGTTAAAGCTCCGAGCTGGTCTTTCCTGCGTAAGTATCGGGTACGGTTCACGTACGGGTCTCCGAGCGCCTGTTCGGTTCCGTCGCGGCAGTATTGCGTAAAATTTTAGATAAGGACAGTGGGAATCTCGTTAATCCATGCACGCGCCTTCCTGATATGTTCGGGCATAGGCTGCGGTTGTCAAGGCGGTGGTAGTTAGTCCCGCCGTTTACCCGCGCTCGGCATCTCGATCCTTCTCTGAACGGATCCGAACGCGATCTGCTGAGCTGGTCTTTCCTGCGTAAGTATATGGACATTTTGAAATGTAGACTATCTGTCTATGGCTCTGGTGCTTGTTAAAGCTCCGAGCTGGTCTTTCCTGCGTAAGTATCGGGGACGGTTCACGTACGGGTCTCCGAGCGCCTGTTCGGTTCCGTCGCGGCAGTATTGCGTAAAATTTTAGATAAGGACAGTGGGAATCTCGTTAATCCATGCACGCGCCTTCCTGATTTGTTCGGGCATAGGCTGCGGTTGTCAAGGCGGTGGTAGTTAGTCCCGCCGTTTACCCGCGAACGATATCTCGATAAGTTAAAATTCAAAATGGTCCAAAGGTTAGGCTACTTTCGTAACTAATCGTATTACAATGCATGACCTTTTTTGATTAATGTGGTTTCTATTTAAAGCAGGTTTTACAGTTTTACCTAATTGTCAGTTTTCTGAATGTCTAAACTATTTTCGTCCAATTTTTTTGATTAATTCATTCCAATCGAAGGTTGTACGTATTATCGGTTGCGACGATACAGAATTCCATGTATCTGTGATTGATGAGCATGTCTTCATGTTCGTTGATCCTTCATTTCATTAGAACCAAATATAGTTGCCATGTGATATCGATTTGGCTCTGAATTCTCGTCATGTCGAATTGGTATTATATGGTCCCTCATAAGTAGGTGCACTTGAAGGTTCGTCAAATTATGCGGGCGTCCTCCCGCTATATTCAGGTATACATCGGAGGTTTTAATGCAGTTGTAACTGGCCTCACCGTTTAACCGCATATGATATACTGAAACGCGGATTTTATTCGCCATCGGACCGAACGGGCTCTAGAAGTACAATGCGGGTAATGATCGAATTCAGATGAATGGAATTAGTCTCCAATTCAATTTCCGCACGGGGCGATGTTTTTTAATTGTTTTTTGATAGTTCATCGCATTAGGTCTGAAAACTGTATATTTAATAGTCTCATAAGGTATAACTTATAAACGTATCTTGTGGTTCGTCTTCGAACTGAACGTACATTTAAGACAATGTTCCGAATTAAAATAGTGAATTTAATTCTGGAAATCGTAAGAAAATGTTTCCAAACATGATAATAGAATACAAAAAGAGTATAGGCTAGGTGCTTATCGGTTAAGATGAATGATATCCTTAAGTTTACACAACGTTCTGTAAAACGAATTTAGCAAAATAAAAGAGATTTACATCCCTTGTATTTGTCTTTATATACATACGCATATTATATGCAATATACTTATGTACGGAAAATGTTCCCAAGAACGAATTTAGACAAATAAAAAGGCGAATAGAAAAGATTGACATCCTCTCTATTCGCCTTTGTTATTTATACAGGCATACATAAATGCATCGTCGATGTATATCAATGCGATATATTTATGTACGGAAAATGTTCCCAAGAACGAATTTAGACAAATAAAAAGGCGAATAGAAAATATTGACATCCTCTCTATTCGCCTTTGTTATTTATACAGGCATACATAAATGCATCGTCGATGTATATCAATGCGATATATTTTTGTACGGAAAATGTTCCCAAGAACGAATTTAGACAAATAAAAAGGCGAATAGAAAAGATTGACATCCTCTCTATTCGCCTTTGTTATTTATACAAGCATACATAAATGTATCATCGATGTATATCAATGCGATATATTTATGTACGGAAAATGTTCCCAAGAACGAATTTAGACAAATAAAAAGGCGAATAGAAAGGATTGACATCCTCTCTATTCGCCTTTGTTATTTATACAAGCATACATAAATGTATCATCGATGTATATCAATGCGATATATTTATGTACGGAAAATGTTCCCAAGAACGAATTTAGACAAATAAAAAGGCGAATAGAAAGGATTGACATCCTCTCTATTCGCCTTTGTTATTTATACATGCATACATAAATGCGTCGTCGATGTATATCAATGCGATATATTTATGTACGGAAAATGTTCCCAAGAACGAATTTAGACAAATAAAAAGGCGAATAGAAAAGATTGACATCCTCTCTATTCGCCTTTGTTATTTATACAGGCATACATAAATGCATCGTCGATGTATATCAATGCGATATATTTATGTACGGAAAATGTTCCCAAGAACGAATTTAGACAAATAAAAAGGCGAATAGAAAAGATTGACATCCTCTCTATTCGCCTTTGTTATTTATACATGCATACATAAATGCGTCGTCGATGTATATCAATGCGATATATTTATGTACGGAAAATGTTCCCAAGAACGAATTTAGACAAATAAAAAGGCGAATAGAAAAGATTGACATCCTCTCTATTCGCCTTTGTTATTTATACAAGCATACATAAATGTATCATCGATGTATATCAATGCGATATATTTATGTACGGAAAATGTTCCCAAGAACGAATTTAGACAAATAAAAAGGCGAATAGAAAGGATTGACATCCTCTCTAT
>NW_027473207.1:17500-37248 GCF_030347505.1 Rhynchophorus ferrugineus
CGCACGCCGCCTACTACGAGCCGCGAATGAATTTCTCCCTTCGACCTTTCGGGTTTCTCAGGTTTACCCCTAAACGGTTTCACGTACTCTTGAACTCTCTCTTCAAAGTGCTTTTCAACTTTCCCTCACGGTACTTGTTCGCTATCGGTCTCGTGGTTATATTTAGCCTTAGATGGAGTTTACCACCCGCTTAGGGCTGCACTCTCAAGCAACCCGACTCTAAGGAGAGATCCTCTCGCCGTCAGTCACGGTCGCTACGGGCCTGGCACCCTCTATGGGCTGTTGCCCCGTTCAAGATGGACTTGGACGCGCGACGTAACGTCGAGATAATGGACCCTCCCGAACACCACATTTCCCGGCGCCCGATGTCGGTCGCGGGATTCGGTGCTGGGCTAATCCCTGTTCGCTCGCAGCTACTAAGGGAATCCTAGTTAGTTTCTTTTCCTCCGCTTAGTAATATGCTTAAATTCAGCGGGTAGTCTCACCTGCTCTGAGGTCGCTAGTTTAATATGCGTGGCGCTCGTAATCATCATAATAATGAAGATTAGGAGCCAATACGAAATATAAAAGTTTAGAATGGAAAAGACGCGCCGTCGAAAAACGGTGTTTTCTCCCTCGTATTCGAGAGACAACGCACCTACGATCCGACGTCGATTAAAAACTAATTTTATCGGATACGACGATCGTATTAATGGTGCGCGCTACGTTTATCACAAAAACGTGCGAACGACCGTTTTAAACACGTCTCATCCCTTTCATATTCGTACGACCCGTACGAGAGAGTTAGGTCACACGTACGGGTCCGCTGTCACGTTTTAGAACGTCGCGATCGAATCGCGCTTATACGCTCAGCACGCTCAGACATTTCTCGTCGATCGCGAAGATCAAAGAAAATCCGAGCAGTCTTGAAATGAGATACGACCCTCAGCCAGGAGTGGTCCGGGTATGAGATCCCAGGACCGCAATGTGCGTTCGAAATGTCGATGTTCATGTGTCCTGCAGTTCACAAGTTGACGCGCAATTAGCTGCGTTCTTCATCGACCCACGAGCCAAGTGATCCACCGTTTAGGGTAATCTTTTTTTAAGTTAGGTTTTAAACGCATATCGAAACGTTTCTATTATAAGACGACGACGACGACGACGACGCGCGCTCACGTCATAGACAGCGCTTGCGCCCCTTTCGCAGCCGCCGTCGACTTTAAAACGCTCTTACGGTTTATTTTCGTCTTCTCCACTACACACAACGAGAGGAGCGGAGACAGACTACTCGAAATGGTGACGTTCGTTGTAAATTTTCGTCGTCTCACCTCGTACGACAACAAAAGAGCATACGCTGATCATAGTTTGGCAATATTTTCGTAAACTAAATCTCACCCTTTTGGAATGAAACAAACGAAGGGTGATAAGATTTTCGTAAACTAATCACATTACCGATCATCGTATATGTTCGTCGATATGAGGATCGAAACGTCGATTAGAAATATAATTGGCAAAATCGTTTTATTTTGCGCTCGATTTGTCCATTTATAACGAAATCCGTCGTAGGCCGACGATTATTACTCGTCGTCCTATATAACAACATCTTCATCGTATATATCTCCGCTTTCGGGCGTACATCTTTTAAAACCATATATTATAGGTACCCGAAAACAGCTACGTTGACGACGTCGAAATTCGATCGGAACTTCCGAACTTCGTAGATGGCTCTTTAACGTTCGACAATGATTTTTACAGACTTGTACGTTTACCTATTATATATATATAGGCATAACAACACACTGTAATGATCCTTCCGCAGGTTCACCTACGGAAACCTTGTTACGACTTTTACTTCCTCTAAATGATCAAGTTTGGTCATCTTTTCCTACACATCGACGACGCCGAAACGCCATCGCGTGTCGATCCGAAGACCCCACTAAATCATTCAATCGGTAGTAGCGACGGGCGGTGTGTACAAAGGGCAGGGACGTAATCAACGCGAGCTTATGACTCGCGCTTACTGGGAATTCCTCGTTCATGGGGAACAATTGCAAGCCCCAATCCCTAGCACGAAGGAGGTTCAGCGGGTTACCCGGGCCGCTCGGCCAGGGAAGACACGCTGATTCCTTCAGTGTAGCGCGCGTGCGGCCCAGAACATCTAAGGGCATCACAGACCTGTTATTGCTCAATCTCGTGCGGCTAGAAGCCGCCTGTCCCTCTAAGAAGAATAGTTTGTACGCCGACAGTAAAAACCGCGCACGAACCGCGAAACCCGAAAGCAACGCGGCCGGCGGGCCTTTAGGATGTCAAAAAGCGCCTAGTTAGCAGGCTAGAGTCTCGTTCGTTATCGGAATTAACCAGACAAATCGCTCCACCAACTAAGAACGGCCATGCACCACCACCCACCGAATCAAGAAAGAGCTCTCAATCTGTCAATCCTTCCGGTGTCCGGGCCTGGTGAGGTTTCCCGTGTTGAGTCAAATTAAGCCGCAGGCTCCACTCCTGGTGGTGCCCTTCCGTCAATTCCTTTAAGTTTCAGCTTTGCAACCATACTTCCCCCGGAACCCAAAAGCTTTGGTTTCCCGGAAGCTGCCCGTCGAGTCATATTAGGGAACGTCGACGGATCGCTAGCTGGCATCGTTTAAGGTTAGAACTAGGGCGGTATCTGATCGCCTTCGAACCTCTAACTTTCGTTCTTGATCAATGAAAGCGTTTTTGGCAAATGCTTTCGCTTCTGTTCGTCTTGCGACGATCCAAGAATTTCACCTCTAACGTCGCAATACGAATGCCCCCATCCGTTCCTATTAATCATTACCTCGGGGTTCCGAAAACCAACAAAATAGAACCGAGGTCCTATTCCATTATTCCATGCATACAGTATTCAGGCGAAATTTTAGCCTGCTTTGAGCACTCTAATTTGTTCAAAGTAAACGTGCCGGCCCACCTCGACACTCAGTAAAGAGCACCGCGGCAGGATTGAGTTGGGCCGTCGTAACCACGACGCGCACAACACGCACGCCGAAACGCACGCGCGACGGCGACGCGACACGACTAAGCCCACCGGCAGGACGTCTCGCGAAAAACACGCCAGTTAACACCGCGAACGATGAACCGGCGGCGCGAGACACAAATTCGACTACGAGCTTTTTAACCGCAACAACTTTAATATACGCTATTGGAGCTGGAATTACCGCGGCTGCTGGCACCAGACTGGCCCTCCAATTGATCCTCGTTAAAGGGTTTAGAGTGTACTCATTCCGATTACGGGGCCTCGGATGAGTCCCGTATCGTTATTTTTCGTCACTACCTCCCCGTGCCGGGAGTGGGTAATTTGCGCGCCTGCTGCCTTCCTTGGATGTGGTAGCCGTTTCTCAGGCTCCCTCTCCGGAATCGAACCCTGATTCCCCGTTACCCGTTACGACCATGGTAGGCGCAGAACCTACCATCGACAGTTGATAAGGCAGACATTTGAAAGATGTGTCGCCGGTGCGAGACCGTGCGATCAGCTTAAAGTTATTCAGAGTCACCAAGTTGTACGATGACGAGCGCGAACCCGAAACCGATTGGTTTTGATCTAATAAAAGCACTCCTTCCATCTCTGGTCGGAGCTCTGTTTGCATGTATTAGCTCTAGAATTACCACAGTTATCCAAGTAATTGTGGGTACGATCTAAGGAACCATAACTGATTTAATGAGCCTTTCGCGGTTTCACCTTAATTCGGTATGTACTGAGACATGCATGGCTTAATCTTTGAGACAAGCATATGACTACTGGCAGGATCAACCAGGGAACTGTTCTTATTATTTTATCGACACGAAGCAGATAAAACAAATACAGACACAGTTTATTTTATAAGTTTGACTTATAAAGAAACGTGTGCGTAAGACGACGATATATAATATATATCGACGACTAATAAAAAGGAGGTGCATGATAGCGCGCCTAGACGACGGAAAAACCGGTCCGAGGCGCCACGCTCTTACATTTTAATATTAGTTGTCTAATAAAACAAAACGATATCATCATCTTAGACACATCTTTTGTTTTTTTTATACACAACCGATCGACTAGGCACCCAATTATCTCGATTATCGACGACGATCGTCGACTACGTCGAAAATTGGATGCCGCAAAATATCGTTCGGCGTTTATAAGACCTCGAAAAACATTCTCTCCGAACCCTTCGCTAGATAGAAATATATAAAGCGACAAGGAAACCTCGTACGAGAAACGTTTCGTGATTTTTTATTTTATTCTCGCTCGGAGAGCAGAGAGCTATCGCAAAATGTGTTGCTGTTTTATGAACGTTCCGATGAAAAACCGATACGTCCATAAAAATAATAATTCCAATCGCATATGAATCGTGGATCATCTTCTTCTAACGAAGCCGAATGTTCCCGCCGAATTCGCGATCTCGCAGTGATACCGTCGTCGTCGTCGTACGCTTCCCGATATATCGAAAAAAACCGACCAGGAAGAACAACGAAACGACGATACAAAATCGCGAGAGCGTTACGAATATATAATAACACGACGAAATACGCTTTTTATTTAGATAAATAAAAAAATACGGTTCGGATCTTATATATTAACATATAATATGTAATACCACCTTCGCTGATCAAAAGCCACTCGGTAAAAGTGTCACAGCGCCGGTCGACCCGACCCGTCGTATCCGTCTCTCGTATCGCCCCACGTAGAAGCGCACACGATTTAAGCGCGGGTCTCTCGCCAGCTATCGGAAATGTATGGGTGTTTTAGAACAGATCGTTTATACGGACGTTGCGCAAATTTTTCGTTTTTACGTCTGCCCGTTCTCGTTATTATCGGAATGTTCCGATGAATAAACTTTAGCTTTAGACAACGTGAACTTCTAAAGCAATAATTTTAACCTCTCGTGTTAATACGTCCTCAGGCCGTTTCTAGACTGCCGATCACGTTCTTTAAAAGTCGGAAAATTCCGATCCATAAAATTATGCTAGTAGAATGTAAAGATCCTTCATAGGATGGATACTGTCACATATCGATACGGCGATCGGAGTAAAACTGTTCTCACGTATTTCAGGACATTTTAGGTTGTTACGTCGGCCCGTTCGTTATTATCGGTATATACCTATGAATAAATGTTTTGCTTGTAGAACGTAAGATTCCAAAAGAATGATTCGCCGAAACGATGGTGCACCCTTACGATCGGATATTTGCCGCTTATTGGCCATTTTCTATAATTCATCCGTTAGATATCGTTTATCGACTACGGATAAGGTTTTCCGATATCAGAATGTTCCTAAGGATGATTCGAAAGTGATTTGAACGAAGAATTTGATAGAATGAATCCTTTATTTATCCATTGAGTACAGGGTACGGAGTGTCTGCGGGGTCAGCTAATATATTATATTTCTCTCTCGACGTAATGGTAACTCGAAGTCCGAACCGCGCTCATGAAGCTCGGTTTCAATCCAATCCATGTTGGTCGGTTCCTCGAGAGGAACGCCGTATCTTCGCGGTCGACCGCCTAATGAATCAGGTGGTAAAAGTCCAAGCCCAGCGCGGCAACGGCAGGCGCGTTCAACGTTTTAACTGCCAATTCTACGGTCATTCATCGGCCAACTGTAAAGCCACTCCGGCCTACGTCAAGTCCCAAAGACAGAAATTCCCCGCCGAAATGCACCAACTGTTGAGAACCATACACCGCAAATTACTCGGGATGCAAGTGCCGACCTACTCCAAAAACAACCAAACCCAAAAGACCAATTCCTCCCCCCACTCATGTACGGGGAACTCAAGATAACAGTCGTCTGGCTGGTCTGGATTCCACTAGAACACGAACCCGATCTCCATTGGCGAAATACTCTTCGGAACATATTCAGATGACCAAGGAGATTTTCAGGCCATTTTCAACGCCATCAACCACACAGCTATTGGAAGAATTACTATCGGCCGGGATAATAGATGAGTTGGAACTTGGGCTTATTGCTCCAAGCGAACCAACTCACTACTCCTCCAATCGACCGACAATAATTGACTTTTTTATCTATCAAAATTCGAATCAAGCCTCTGACCTGCAAGTACTCCAAGATATCGATTCTGACCACAGGCCTATCCTCCTCACCCACCATCAGCGATTTTCCACTGAGTTCCACTGTCCCCAAGCAAGGTCAACCTAGTAAACGAAAAAAAAAGTATCTTCTCTTTGACGATCCTCATTATATTAGGACGATAGTTCCATTCTAAATTCTTGATTAATTACAGTTCCTATTTGTTCATTTCGAGACGTTCCCGTGATTAATACTTATCGTGTAGAAATTAGCCACAATCCACAATTAGCCACAGTTAGGAAAAATAAATTAATTATCATATAGTCATAAACGTAATAAAAATGAATACACATATTTTCGAAGTCACTCCAGAAATACTTTACCTTATTTTTAAATAACAATCTCGGGCCGTACCATTTTTACAAAACTTATTCTATATACTTACTATATAACAGATTATAATGATATAATATAATTCAATACAATAACTACAATATATATATATATATCTGAAAATTCTGTTTTTATAAAATGTCAGCTACTGTTTAACATTTCATTTTTTAAAATGTATATCCAATTGTGGTTCTGAAAAGAACCGATTTTGCAGGTAAGTAGTATATTGAAACACACATAGGTATGTGAATTAATTTACTTAGAACTGGTATATTTGGTGACTGCTTTGGTACCTTCGCTAACGGCGTGCTTAGCCAACTCACCGGGTAACAATAACCTAACGGCGGTTTGGATTTCTCTGCTCGTGATCGTTGATCTCTTATTGTAATGGGCGAGACGCGACGCTTCGGCGGCTATCCTTTCGAATATATCGTTCACGAAAGAATTCATGATCGACATGGCCTTGCTGGAGATACCCGTATCGGGATGAACCTGCTTTAAAACTTTGTATATGTAAATCGCATAGCTTTCCTTCCTCCTGCGCTTCTTTTTCTTGTCGCTCTTAGAGATATTTTTCTGGGCTTTTCCGGCTTTCTTGGCCGCCTTACCGCTTGTCTTCGGTGGCATTTCGAAATAAAAATCCCGACGTCTCACGTACCTCAAAGAGTACTTAACTAAAAAAATGCCTTTAATTCTAGAACTTATAACATTCGAAGGAACACTTCTAAGCCCCGCCCATAGCCCGAGTTAGAGTCTGATTGGTCGCGTATGATATAACGAGTTTGGCTCGCGGACAAAATTCCAGGCCGATCTGTAAGAAATTTCCAGTACCGTTTTTGATTTAAAGGTGAGCAGTATCTAACAACGATCGAGATTAACATGTCCGGACGTGGTAAAGGCGGAAAAGTGAAGGGAAAGGCGAAGTCTCGTTCCAATCGTGCGGGATTACAATTTCCTGTCGGTCGTATTCACCGACTTCTAAGGAAAGGAAATTATGCCGAACGCGTAGGGGCCGGTGCTCCCGTTTACTTAGCTGCCGTAATGGAATATCTGGCGGCCGAAGTTCTCGAGTTGGCGGGTAACGCCGCTAGAGACAACAAGAAAACAAGGATTATCCCTAGGCATTTACAATTGGCCATCAGAAACGACGAGGAATTGAATAAACTGTTATCTGGCGTTACTATTGCCCAGGGCGGCGTCTTGCCTAACATTCAAGCAGTATTATTGCCTAAAAAGACAGACAGCAAAACCAAATAGATAACGCAAACCGTTTAAAGTTTTGCATACGCCCTTTAATATCGGTCCTTTTCAGGGCCAACAAAATCGTATAAAAAAGAAGTTAGAATACGCGTTCTTATTAAAGAATAAATATTAACTAGAAAATTTATAAATAATCTGATCTGTACTGAATATTCCTTTATTACTGTTTTAGAGTATCGATCGATCGGTTCCCTAATTAGTTACGGCTCTATCTAGAAAATAATCATTTAAGTAATAATAAGATAATAAATAAATTATATAAATATTCTTTCTTTTATAAAGTTATATTGTGGTTCTGAAAAGAACCGTTTTTTTTCTATTAAAAAAATACGGTCTTGGACGAACGTATTTTTTAGGGAAGTCGTAGCACGTCCAGGAGTGTCGGGATATTTGTAATTTTCAACTCCGTGTCTTCTTGATCTGACGATGAAATGTGTCGCCTGTTTAATATATCGTCATACGTAGTAGAAATAGTTTTATTTCTTTTTCTTTGGTGATACTGGTTTTTTAGTTTTCGCACCTTCACCAGCGGCAACACGAACAGTTGAGGTCGTCGTCTTAGCACTTTTCGGTTTAGGCGCCTTGGGCTTTTTCGTAGGTCCGGCTTTATTAGATTTTTTCGCTTTGGAAGGCGATTTCGGGGATCTTGCGGCCGTGTTGCTTTTTGCTGCTTTCGAAGATGAACTATTAGCGGCGGCATTGGAAGCGGACGTAGTCGTGGCGGCGGTAGATTTCTTTCCTGTTTTCTTTTCGACGGCTTTTTTGGCAGAAGCTTTTTTCTCGGCCAAAGTTGCAGATTCACCTTTCTTACTTTTAGCTGTGGTTTTCTTAGTTGAGGCGGAGGCGGCGGTCGTCTTTTTTTCCGTTTTCTCTGAGGTTTTTTTGGCAGACGCTTTTTTACCACCGGCTGTCGTAGCTGTCGCGGCACCTCCTACTGGTTTTCGTTTATTTTTCTGTCCGGTTTTGGCAGTGGCCGTTTTTCTTTTCTTCGTACCTGCGGCTGTCGTACCTCCTGCTTTACGTGCCGAAGCCGCTAATTTAAATGATCCGGAAGCTCCTTTGCCCTTCGTTTGTACCAAAACACCCGAAGCGATCCACGTCTTTATATATTTCTTTATAAAGGGCGATAATTTGTCAGCATCCACTTTGTAATTGGCCGCTATGTATTTTTTAATAGCTCTGAAGGAAGTTCCGCCTTTCTCTTTCAATCCTTTAATTGCACTCGTTACCATATCAGCGATCGGAGGATGACTAACTTTCGATTTAGAACTCTTCGCCTTGCTCGAAGTGGATTTTTCTTTCTTCCCTCCTGCAGACGAACCTGCGCTACCGGCTGTAGCTGATGCGGCTCCCGTAGCCGACACCGAAGATGAATTCGACCCGGCCGGTGTGCCTGTTGACGATGCGTTAACAACGGCGGCGGAATTTCCTCCACTCCCTTGATTCGACGAAGGAGAAACCGCTTGTCCGCTAATATCGACGTCCGACATTCTGATATAATTTCTTAATTTTCTTATAAGAACGTTCTAATCACGATTCGTTTGACAAAGTTACGTACGTGCGTATGCTTCTCGTTCGCGTATTTTAACTGTCTGGCGGTCGCTCTCATTTAATGCGTACCCTATATGATATGAGCCGAACGGAGGACTGAACGGTCGAGCGCGAACGACGTTCCATATTCCGGCTTCGTCGAAACGTTCATCGAGCTTGGAACCGTTTACTTATTTCTCATATTAAATACATAAATCCTTTAGAATATCATACGATTTATGTTCGAGGCGTTAAAAGATAAAACGTAGTAGAAGTAGCAAACTTTACCAATAAATTTTACGTTGACTATCGTCTTAGAAGGAAGCACAAAATCAAGCGTTGCTCTCGATTCCGTCGAAACTACCAATTTACATTCGAGTTATAGACTTTCGGTTATAACTATGAAAATATATCTTTTCAAATCTACGTCCCCCGATATATCGTCTTTTGATATAAATGCAATTCCGTACAGATCTAATGCTATTATTGGAGAAACGAGACATATTATTCCTAATTGATGCGGTACAGATTGTTCGTTGTCCAAAACGAATCTATATCGAAACGTACCGTTGTCGAATTAACTGTAAGAAAACAATGACATGAAAATTA
This sequence comes from Rhynchophorus ferrugineus, assembly GCF_030347505.1. Classification (NCBI taxonomy): domain Eukaryota; kingdom Metazoa; phylum Arthropoda; class Insecta; order Coleoptera; family Curculionidae; genus Rhynchophorus; species Rhynchophorus ferrugineus. The sequence goes on from NW_027473207.1 coordinate 27,308, forward strand.
ACCGATCCTATACTAATATACTTCTTATTTAACGGTTTCTTAACACCATCCGAACTCTGGGTTACAATCGAACGTATCGGGTGAGCAACGATATCGAGACGTCTATAAGAATATCGTGTCAAACCCTTCTGTATCGATACAATGCTCATATATATTATAGTATATTTTGCTTCTTTAGTTGAAATCTGTTTTCATAAATAGTTATCTAAAGTCAATAAATACATGGAACGCGATCTCCATACATACGTGCGTAGAACTACCGTACCTTCTTTGAAATCTTAAGGATTCTCCAAGCTCATCGACGCGAAGTTTATCTCGGAGTATTTTCTCTCTAAAGGAAAACTATATTAAAGCTTCAACGAAGATTCGGTATTCGATTGTTCACCATCATTTACATTCTTGTCATTAACCTAACATTTATTATGAAATCTTATTTTAAACTTTATCTATCTTTTTATATTACGATCGTCTATTATAATGCAGTATATTTGTTACTTTACAAGTAAATCTTAGATGAAAGGAGCAGATATTTAATAAAATTTAACGTCATCTTAGTCCATTTTCGAATAATAAATTTCTTTTTTTATGCTAGTAAATTTGTGGCTCTGAAAAGAACCGTTGTTTTCTTTAGTTGAATAGATACGTTGTTCTGTTTTAATTGGTCAGCATATATAATACTTTATTTAACCGCCAAATCCGTATAGGGTTCGTCCTTGGCGTTTGAGGGCGTATACTACATCCATGGCAGTAACGGTTTTCCTTTTGGCGTGTTCGGTATAAGTGACGGCGTCTCTGATAACGTTTTCCAAAAATACTTTTAATACACCTCTGGTTTCTTCATAAATTAGACCGGATATACGTTTAACTCCACCCCGCCTAGCCAATCTTCTGATGGCGGGTTTCGTAATACCTTGGATATTATCACGAAGCACTTTACGATGCCGCTTAGCGCCTCCTTTTCCCAAACCTTTACCACCTTTACCTCTGCCCGTCATGATTTATTCAATTTAGTATTAAAAGAAAGCAAATTTATAATCGAATTGTGCAGCGTACACCTCGAATACTACGGGTAACTATTTCAATTTCAAATCCTACCATGGGTTTTGTTGAGTTCGAATCGGGTCCCGCCCACAGATGCTAGCCGGACCAATCAGAATATCTTCACACATTATTAAAAAGGGAGATTTCTTTGACACCTTCGATCAGTTTCCAAAAGTTCGTTGGTGCTTGCGCTTGTAATTCTTCCTACACGTTTGAAGTCAGACCCGTTTAGACGATGGCTCGTACCAAGCAAACTGCTCGAAAATCAACCGGAGGTAAGGCTCCCAGAAAACAATTGGCTACTAAAGCAGCCAGGAAAAGCGCTCCCGCTACCGGTGGTGTTAAAAAACCGCATCGTTACAGACCCGGTACGGTCGCTCTAAGAGAAATCCGACGCTATCAGAAGAGTACCGAATTATTGATTAGGAAATTGCCTTTCCAACGATTGGTTCGCGAAATCGCTCAGGATTTCAAGACCGATTTACGTTTCCAAAGTTCGGCAGTGATGGCTTTGCAAGAAGCTAGCGAGGCCTATTTGGTTGGTCTCTTTGAAGACACCAATTTGTGTGCGATCCATGCTAAACGAGTAACTATCATGCCTAAGGACATTCAATTAGCCAGACGCATTAGAGGCGAACGTGCATAAATGCTACGGCTGTCCTATATTAAGGTCGTTTTTTGTATTTATATGAAAAAAAAAGGTTCTTCTCAGAACCACCAACTTCTATTAGAAAAAAGAGACATTGATATTTTTTCCGTTTATATGACGCTTTAGTTATAATATTTGTGAATTGAATTTAGAATATTATGCTCACAAATATATTGTGAATATTGAGGAATCCTTAGTAATAAGGTGTGAACACCTGCTGGATTGACTTGAAGTTTATATCACGATAAGAAAGGGGTATCACATATACTGTTATTATGTTACCGTAAAGGAATGAATATATAAAATAAAATATTTTTTTCTGGATATTTTAACATTTTTATGAACGATTACTATATTTTAATTTATTTGACTTCGTATATATCCTATCTTCTTAACAATAGTTTATTTCTTTTTTTCTTCTTTAAACATTTTGGGGCTCTGAAAAGAGCCGTTTTCCACCCTTCATATTATTATGATCACCTTCAAAATAATATATTTCGTTTACTTAGAACTGGTATATTTAGTGACAGCTTTGGTACCTTCGCTAACGGCATGCTTAGCCAATTCACCGGGTAACAATAACCTAACGGCGGTTTGGATTTCTCTGCTCGTGATGGTCGATCTTTTATTGTAATGGGCGAGGCGCGACGCTTCGGCGGCTATCCTTTCGAATATATCGTTCACGAAAGAATTCATAATCGACATGGCCTTGCTGGAAATACCCGTATCGGGATGAACCTGCTTTAAAACTTTGTATATGTAAATCGCGTAGCTTTCCTTCCTCCTACGCTTTTTTTTCTTATCGCTCTTAGAAATGTTTTTCTGGGCTTTTCCAGCCTTTTTTGCCGCTTTACCGCTTGTCTTCGGTGGCATTTTAAACGAATGAGATTCGCGACCTACCCATACAGCAAAAGATAAAAGACTAAACCGAAATATACCTATAGTCGTTTAATTATTTGATAAATGACGCTACACTTCTAAGCTCCGCCCATTCTTGGCGTTATGTCGTAGAAAGCTCTGATTGGTCGAGTAGGAAACGTACTAGTGTTTTGAGAAGTTGCCGAATAAAAGCTATTCGCTGGACAGTTCACTGCCAGTTGTTCATTCGTTGTCGAAAGGACGTGAGCGTTGTCGCCATTAGTTTTTCGGTTATTTTTAGTTTAAAAAAGTTAGCAATACAATGTCTGGACGTGGTAAGGGTGGAAAAGTGAAGGGAAAGGCGAAATCTCGTTCCAACCGAGCGGGATTACAATTTCCTGTTGGCCGTATTCACCGGCTTTTAAGGAAAGGAAATTATGCCGAACGCGTAGGGGCCGGTGCTCCCGTCTACTTAGCTGCCGTAATGGAATATTTGGCGGCCGAAGTTCTCGAGTTGGCAGGTAACGCCGCTAGAGACAACAAGAAAACAAGGATTATCCCTAGGCATTTACAATTGGCCATCAGAAATGACGAAGAACTGAACAAACTCCTCTCCGGTGTTACTATAGCCCAGGGCGGCGTTCTACCAAACATCCAGGCCGTATTGTTACCGAAAAAAACAGATAGTAAAACCAAATAAGTTACATGAGCCTTAGGGTTTTTGTGTCGTACAAAAACCTTTTAACTATCGGTCCTTTTCAGGACCACCAAAATAATAAAACAAAAAAAGAACTTAAAATTAAAACTCATATTATGACTTGCACTTACTAATTATTTAAAATATTCTAATAAACAGTTTAAGTACTTTAAAGATTGTTTTTTGGGTGTGTAAGATAAATTAAGAGACATTCCAATACCAATAATTATCGTTTTATTAAACAACAATTAAGTCGAAATAATATGAAGGATTTATTTCTAGCGGTTCTCCTTTAGTAAAATCGAACCGTATTATAACATCGCGCCTTGTATATAATCTATGTAATTAACGATGAATTTAAGGGGCGGTCTATTTATTAAGTATAGAGTTTTGGAATCCAAACCCTCAAATAATTAGGGCCAGTTATACTTAAATTATTATTTTAAATAAAATTATGATGATTGTAATGATTGAAAGATTATCCTTAAATCCTAATAGAGCTTCCGTTTTTTAAATATCGATAAATTTGTGGTTCTGAAAAGAACCGTTGTTTAATTTTTCTAAAATTAATTTTGAGGGTCACATTTCACGTTAGTTCGCGAATAAAATGTGACTTAACCTCCAAACCCGTATAATGTACGTCCTTGACGTTTCAAGGCGTATACTACATCCATTGCGGTAACGGTTTTTCTTTTGGCGTGTTCGGTATATGTAACGGCATCTCTGATGACGTTTTCCAAAAACACTTTTAAAACACCTCTGGTCTCTTCGTAAATCAGACCAGATATACGTTTTACGCCGCCTCGTCTAGCCAATCTTCTAATGGCGGGCTTCGTAATACCTTGGATATTATCACGAAGCACTTTACGATGCCGCTTGGCTCCTCCTTTTCCCAAACCTTTACCACCTTTACCTCTGCCGGTCATCTTTTATCGAACCTAATACAAAAAAAATAAATGATCTCGAATAAGTAGCGCGCTCACAACACGAGTGCTACGGACAACTGTTGTCGATTACATTCAATCAGCCCGGTTTTGTAGACTTAGGATTGAGTTCCGCCCACTGGCACAAAACGGACCAATCAGATTAGATAACATGTTATAAAAAGGACTCTCTGATTTTATGACCGAATCAGTCCGAAAGGGGTCGCCGTCGTTTGCGTTTGTTAATTTTTCTCATTACCTCTATTTTAAAAATATGGCTCGTACCAAGCAAACTGCGCGAAAATCAACAGGAGGTAAAGCTCCTAGGAAACAATTGGCTACCAAAGCGGCCAGGAAAAGCGCTCCAGCTACCGGTGGCGTTAAGAAACCACATCGCTACCGACCTGGGACGGTCGCTTTGCGGGAGATTCGTCGTTATCAAAAGAGCACCGAATTATTGATTAGGAAATTACCTTTTCAACGATTGGTTCGCGAAATCGCTCAAGATTTCAAGACCGATTTACGTTTTCAAAGTTCGGCGGTAATGGCTTTACAAGAGGCCAGCGAAGCTTATTTAGTTGGCCTTTTTGAGGATACTAATTTATGTGCGATACATGCAAAGCGAGTAACCATCATGCCCAAGGATATTCAGCTAGCCAGACGTATCAGAGGCGAACGTGCCTAAACTTTATTTTCTATCATTTATAATACTCTACTTATATTCGTATTTTGCAACAAAAAAAAAACGGTTCTTTTCAGAACCACCTAAATTTAATCAAAGAAAAAGAAGATAATTCAATTAATATTCTTTTATCGATATTTATATAAACCACTAAAAGAGTTATGGATTTTTATCTCAGAGTTATATTCGACTACATGTTAGTAATTAATAACAGTCGGTGTACTTATACGCATTGTTTTTAAAAACTAAAGAAAAAATAATGTAATCACTAATAACCAAAGAATAATAATATACTGTTGATAACAAAATTTGTATTTCAATATTGGATACTACAGCTGTATAATATATAAAATTAATTTTTTTAAGATTATTTCTTTTTTTATTTATCTAAATTGTGGCTCTGAAAAGAACCGTTTTCTCCTTTATGATATTCAAGGCTTATGGTTTACTTAGAACTGGTATATTTAGTGACGGCTTTGGTACCTTCACTAACGGCGTGCTTAGCCAATTCACCGGGCAGCAATAATCGCACGGCAGTTTGGATTTCTCTGCTTGTGATAGTAGATCTTTTATTGTAATGAGCGAGACGGGACGCTTCGGCGGCTATCCTTTCGAATATATCGTTCACGAAAGAATTCATGATCGACATGGCCTTGCTGGAGATACCCGTATCGGGATGAACTTGCTTTAAAACTTTGTAAATGTAGATCGCGTAGCTTTCCTTCCTCTTGCGTTTCTTTTTCTTGTCACTTTTGGAGATATTTTTCTGAGCCTTACCGGCCTTTTTGGCCGCCTTACCGCTTGTTTTCGGAGGCATTTCGAAATAAATATTACGATATTAAAGGAACCACGAAAAGTACTAGACTAAAACAAATTTCAGGAATCCTTAGAATTTATAGGCTCCTTAAATACACTCCTAAGCCCCGCCTATTATCTGAGTTAGCCTTTCATTGGTCGCGTACGAGATCATGCGTTCGGCTTACGAACAAAATTCGTTGCTAGTATGTTGACAGTTTTAGTACAGATTTCAACTCTAAGGCGAGCGAGTTCTAGAAGCAATCGATAGTAAAATGTCCGGACGTGGTAAAGGCGGAAAAGTGAAGGGAAAGGCGAAGTCTCGTTCTAACCGAGCGGGATTACAATTCCCTGTCGGTCGTATTCACAGACTTTTAAGGAAAGGGAATTATGCCGAACGCGTAGGGGCCGGTGCTCCCGTCTACTTAGCTGCCGTAATGGAATATCTGGCAGCCGAGGTTCTCGAATTGGCGGGTAACGCCGCTAGAGATAACAAGAAAACCAGGATTATCCCTAGGCATTTGCAATTGGCCATCAGAAACGACGAAGAATTGAACAAACTCCTATCCGGAGTTACTATAGCCCAGGGCGGCGTTCTGCCAAATATCCAAGCTGTATTGTTACCTAAAAAGACAGATAGCAAAACTAAATAAAACGAATGTAACCTATTTTATCATCAAATATCGGTCCTTTTCAGGACCACCAAGACAGCTGAAAAAGAGAATTTTATTATTTTAGCTTAAGTAGTAAAATAACAGGCATAAGTTTTAATTTTGAGAGGTTTTGTGATATACGACAGAGTTACGACGATATTTTATAGATCGCAATACTTTTGACAATACCTTTCTCTGAATCTTCGTGCATGCAGTCTCTTCTTAATGAGAGTATTGAACAATATCCATTTTATTGTATCGATATCGTATCTTTCTAATTTCTCATTCATTTCATTAATTATTTCCTAATTGTTATGATCGGATTTGCAAAGATTAGGATTTCTGTATATCGAACCGGTACATGTCAGCTGTATTTATGAGGTTATGTTATTTGTTCTTAGAATTTGATGTGATCAATTGAAAATGAGATGAAAGTTGCTTTAATTTATCGTTTCGGACCGACTATTAGTGCCGTGTCATCGTTTGGAGATTACTATGGAACATAATTGTGCGACGAGTTATGATAGACTGTCATTTATTGTTGCGACTGGATTTGGTGGTCTCCAGCTATATATGCGTTTATTATTTATAATTGTCGATCCGATTCACTACCTACTAATTCTATATTGTGAATTTTTAGTTTAATGATCATGTCCTTACTGTTGGACCAACACCCCACTTGGATGCATTGGTACGATGACTGTCTCCGTAGGAAGGCCATGCATGACAGTCAACCCATGTATTTCTTTTCATTAGGGTAGTTTATACAGTAAGTGTCTATTTATTGACTATAGGGTACCAATTAGTTACTTCGTATGGTTACCTTTAAGGTAATTGAATGATATTGTTGCTTTTAGTGAGCAACTAAATGACATTGAGAGATTTGACCGGATGTTAGTTTGAAGATGTTTATATATTCCATGCAACAATCTTTCGCTTATTCCGAGTTGCTGCGGTTATACACAGTTACTGACTTGCCCCTTGACATCCTCTCGGATGTGCACTTCCTTTGAGGATTATCCGTGATGACCTGTATTGCCTTATATAATTAGCATTTTTGAGTAAGTTTGAAATCTAGGTGAGAGTGCCGTTTATGTATGTATATGTTTGTTAATCTAGTGATTTATCATAGGTTACTTATTGTTGTTATTGCAATTTAGGTTAGATTGTTTCGAAGAGCCTTCCTTGATGTGAATATATCTCTTCCTTTGTTTCGACTGTGGGTGAATTCTGATGCTTAGCTAAGGATATTTTATATCATATTCTATTTATATCATTAATTTAGAATAGAATAGAATATAATATAATACAATTTTCAAAGATTTTTAATGATATTCTTGACAATTTTACGCTTCTCTATATTTGAAAATCCTATTCTTTGATTGTCTTGGTTCTCGCTAGATGGCGCGCGCCGCCTGATTTCTTTCTCTACTTTATGTCGTTGGATATTGTTTTCGTCTCTCATTCATTAGAATTGACGTACACGCATTGGAGGTTATGTCTTCGTTCTGTTTAAACGTTTTGTTTATTTTATTTTGTTATTGTTGTGTTTTTAGGTTTTCTTATGGATTAGACCGATCTTATGTGATTTGTCGACCTGTGACTTGTTTGTTTTACCCCCTCGCACCACTTGGAGGTTATGTCGGACACCATCTGTGTCACTAGATTGTACTTTTGTATGAATATTTCGTATTATTTCAGGGTGAATTTGACGCCGTAGATATGTTTTGATATTGTTTAACCACTTTTATTTCATTTTATTTTGTTGCTAGTCACCTTCCAATTAAGATACCAGCGGTGTATTTACATTTTTTGTATTTTTTAGGTTATCCGTGTCCAGTTCCCCTGACAGAACTGGTAGAGCCGACCGTGATCAATCTGGAAATCACATGTCCGAAGCTATCCACATCAACCTGCGGTTCCTCTGCACTTGATGACCGAACGCCAACAGGCCAGGATTCTACCTTTGCTTAAGTACTTTCGGATATGTTGAATACTACATTTGTTTATATTAGACTTATCTGCTCGAAGTTTATTAGTTAGATGACTTATATGTTTGATTTGCAAGGTATGAGGTCTATTGAGATAGCGACCCCGTAGGACGGTGCAGTAACTTCGTGATTGTGTTTCATATTGTTCAATCATTCCTAATGCCAATCATCCTCCCATCGGAATATCAATAGTCTAGTTATGATTTTTAATGTTTTAGGTTAGGGAGTCTTGGCAGAGTTGACGGAACTGGCCGTGTCCGAGTGGTGGAATGGACAAAGCACCCTGGGACCATTGCTACTATGAGTTTGCCAATTTTCCACACTACAAGATGAGCATTATTTGTCTTTCTCTATGATTAGGACTATCGCTGAAACAGTAGTCCTAGCAAGTCCTACTCCCCAAGCGGAGAGAAGTTAGGGGGGCAGTAGGAATCTCGTTAATCCATGCACGCGCCTTCCTGATATGTTCGGGCATAGGCTGCGGTTGTCAAGGCGGTGGTAGTTAGTCCCGCCGTTTACCCGCGCTCGGCATCTCGATCCTTCTCTGAACGGATGCGAACGCGATCTGCTGAGCTGGTCTTTCCTGCGTAAGTATATGGACATTTTGAAATGTAGACTATCTGTCTATGGCTCTGGTGCTTGTTAAAACTCCGAGCTGGTCTTTCCTGCGTAAGTATCGGGGACGGTTCACGTACGGTCTCCGAGCGCCTGTTCGGTTCCGTCGCGGCAGTATTGCGTAAAATTTTAGATAAGGACAGTGGGAATCTCGTTAATCCATGCACGCGCCTTCCTGATATGTTCGGGCATAGGCTGCGGTTGTCAAGGTGGTGGTAGTTAGTCCCGCCGTTTACCCGCGCTCGGCATCTCGATCCTTCTCTGAACGGATCCGAACGCGATCTGCTGAGCTGGTCTTTCCTGCGTAAGTATATGGACATTTTGAAATGTAGACTATCTGTCTATGGCTCTGGTGCTTGTTAAAGCTCCGAGCTGGTCTTTCCTGCGTAAGTATCGGGGACGGTTCACGTACGGGTCTCCGAGCGCCTGTTCGGTTCCGTCGCGGCAGTATTGCGTAAAATTTTAGATAAGGACAGTGGGAATCTCGTTAATCCATGCACGCGCCTTCCTGATATGTTCGGGCATAGGCTGCGGTTGTCAAGGTGGTGGTAGTTAGTCCCGCCGTTTACCCGCGCTCGGCATCTCGATCCTTCTCTGAACGGATCCGAACGCGATCTTAGTTAGGGACATTTTGAAATGTAGACCATGAGTCTATGGCTCAGGTGCTTGTTAAAGGTCTGAGCTGGTCTTTCCTGCGTAAGTATATGGACATTTTGAAATGTAGACTATCTGTCTATGGCTCTGGTGCTTGTTAAAGCTCCGAGCTGGTCTTTCCTGCGTAAGTATCGGGGACGGTTCACGTACGGGTCTCCGAGCGCCTGTTCGGTTCCGTCGCGGCCGTATTACGTAAAATTTTAGATAAGGACAGTGGGAATCTCGTTAATCCATGCACGCGCCTTCCTGATATGTTCGGGCATAGGCTGCGGTTGTCAAGGTGGTGGTAGTTAGTCCCGCCGTTTACCCGCGCTCGGCATCTCGATCCTTCTCTGAACGGATCCGAACGCGATCTTAGTTAGGGACATTTTGAAATGTAGACC
>NW_027473208.1:0-15000 GCF_030347505.1 Rhynchophorus ferrugineus
TTTATTATTTATAATTGTCGATCCGATTCACTACCTACTAATTCTATATTGTGAATTTTTAGTTTAATGATCATGTCCTTACTGTTGGACCAACACCCCACTTGGATGCATTGGTACGATGACTGTCTCCGTAGGAAGGCCATGCATGACAGTCAACCCATGTATTTCTTTTCATTAGGGTAGTTTATACAGTAAGTGTCTATTTATTGACTATAGGGTACCAATTAGTTACTTCGTATGGTTACCTTTAAGGTAATTGAATGATATTGTTGCTTTTAGTGAGCAACTAAATGACATTGAGAGATTTGACCGGATGTTAGTTTGAAGATGTTTATATATTCCATGCAACAATCTTTCGCTTATTCCGAGTTGCTGCGGTTATACACAGTTACTGACTTGCCCCTTGACATCCTCTCGGATGTGCACTTCCTTTGAGGATTATCCGTGATGACCTGTATTGCCTTATATAATTAGCATTTTTGAGTAAGTTTGAAATCTAGGTGAGAGTGCCGTTTATGTATGTATATGTTTGTTAATCTAGTGATTTATCATAGGTTACTTATTGTTGTTATTGCAATTTAGGTTAGATTGTTTCGAAGAGCCTTCCTTGATGTGAATATATCTCTTCCTTTGTTTCGACTGTGGGTGAATTCTGATGCTTAGCTAAGGATATTTTATATCATATTCTATTTATATCATTAATTTAGAATAGAATAGAATATAATATAATACAATTTTCAAAGATTTTTAATGATATTCTTGACAATTTTACGCTTCTCTATATTTGAAAATCCTATTCTTTGATTGTCTTGGTTCTCGCTAGATGGCGCGCGCCGCCTGATTTCTTTCTCTACTTTATGTCGTTGGATATTGTTTTCGTCTCTCATTCATTAGAATTGACGTACACGCATTGGAGGTTATGTCTTCGTTCTGTTTAAACGTTTTGTTTATTTTATTTTGTTATTGTTGTGTTTTTAGGTTTTCTTATGGATTAGACCGATCTTATGTGATTTGTCGACCTGTGACTTGTTTGTTTTACCCCCTCGCACCACTTGGAGGTTATGTCGGACACCATCTGTGTCACTAGATTGTACTTTTGTATGAATATTTCGTATTATTTCAGGGTGAATTTGACGCCGTAGATATGTTTTGATATTGTTTAACCACTTTTATTTCATTTTATTTTGTTGCTAGTCACCTTCCAATTAAGATACCAGCGGTGTATTTACATTTTTTGTATTTTTTAGGTTATCCGTGTCCAGTTCCCCTGACAGAACTGGTAGAGCCGACCGTGATCAATCTGGAAATCACATGTCCGAAGCTATCCACATCAACCTGCGGTTCCTCTGCACTTGATGACCGAACGCCAACAGGCCAGGATTCTACCTTTGCTTAAGTACTTTCGGATATGTTGAATACTACATTTGTTTATATTAGACTTATCTGCTCGAAGTTTATTAGTTAGATGACTTATATGTTTGATTTGCAAGGTATGAGGTCTATTGAGATAGCGACCCCGTAGGACGGTGCAGTAACTTCGTGATTGTGTTTCATATTGTTCAATCATTCCTAATGCCAATCATCCTCCCATCGGAATATCAATAGTCTAGTTATGATTTTTAATGTTTTAGGTTAGGGAGTCTTGGCAGAGTTGACGGAACTGGCCGTGTCCGAGTGGTGGAATGGACAAAGCACCCTGGGACCATTGCTACTATGAGTTTGCCAATTTTCCACACTACAAGATGAGCATTATTTGTCTTTCTCTATGATTAGGACTATCGCTGAAACAGTAGTCCTAGCAAGTCCTACTCCCCAAGCGGAGAGAAGTTAGGGGGGCAGTAGGAATCTCGTTAATCCATGCACGCGCCTTCCTGATATGTTCGGGCATAGGCTGCGGTTGTCAAGGCGGTGGTAGTTAGTCCCGCCGTTTACCCGCGCTCGGCATCTCGATCCTTCTCTGAACGGATGCGAACGCGATCTGCTGAGCTGGTCTTTCCTGCGTAAGTATATGGACATTTTGAAATGTAGACTATCTGTCTATGGCTCTGGTGCTTGTTAAAACTCCGAGCTGGTCTTTCCTGCGTAAGTATCGGGGACGGTTCACGTACGGGTCTCCGAGCGCCTGTTCGGTTCCGTCGCGGCAGTATTGCGTAAAATTTTAGATAAGGACAGTGGGAATCTCGTTAATCCATGCACGCGCCTTCCTGATATGTTCGGGCATAGGCTGCGGTTGTCAAGGTGGTGGTAGTTAGTCCCGCCGTTTACCCGCGCTCGGCATCTCGATCCTTCTCTGAACGGATCCGAACGCGATCTGCTGAGCTGGTCTTTCCTGCGTAAGTATATGGACATTTTGAAATGTAGACTATCTGTCTATGGCTCTGGTGCTTGTTAAAGCTCCGAGCTGGTCTTTCCTGCGTAAGTATCGGGGACGGTTCACGTACGGGTCTCCGAGCGCCTGTTCGGTTCCGTCGCGGCAGTATTGCGTAAAATTTTAGATAAGGACAGTGGGAATCTCGTTAATCCATGCACGCGCCTTCCTGATATGTTCGGGCATAGGCTGCGGTTGTCAAGGTGGTGGTAGTTAGTCCCGCCGTTTACCCGCGCTCGGCATCTCGATCCTTCTCTGAACGGATCCGAACGCGATCTTAGTTAGGGACATTTTGAAATGTAGACCATGAGTCTATGGCTCAGGTGCTTGTTAAAGGTCTGAGCTGGTCTTTCCTGCGTAAGTATATGGACATTTTGAAATGTAGACTATCTGTCTATGGCTCTGGTGCTTGTTAAAGCTCCGAGCTGGTCTTTCCTGCGTAAGTATCGGGGACGGTTCACGTACGGGTCTCCGAGCGCCTGTTCGGTTCCGTCGCGGCCGTATTACGTAAAATTTTAGATAAGGACAGTGGGAATCTCGTTAATCCATGCACGCGCCTTCCTGATATGTTCGGGCATAGGCTGCGGTTGTCAAGGTGGTGGTAGTTAGTCCCGCCGTTTACCCGCGCTCGGCATCTCGATCCTTCTCTGAACGGATCCGAACGCGATCTTAGTTAGGGACATTTTGAAATGTAGACCATGAGTCTATGGCTCTGGTGCTTGTTAAAGGTCTGAGCTGGTCTTTCCTGCGTAAGTATATGGACATTTTGAAATGTAGACTATCTGTCTATGGCTCTGGTGCTTGTTAAAGCTCCGAGCTGGTCTTTCCTGCGTAAGTATCGGGAACGGTTCACGTACGGGTCTCCGAGCGCCTGTTCGGTTCCGTCGCGGCAGTATTGCGTAAAATTTTAGATAAGGACAGTGGGAATCTCGTTAATCCATGCACGCGCCTTCCTGATATGTTCGGGCATAGGCTGCGGTTGTCAAGGTGGTGGTAGTTAGTCCCGCCGTTTACCCGCGCTCGGCATCTCGATCCTTCTCTGAACGGATCCGAACGCGATCTTAGTTAGGGACATTTTGAATTGTAGACCATGAGTCTATGGCTCTGGTGCTTGTTAAAGGTCTGAGCTGGTCTTTCCTGCGTAAGTATATGGACATTTTGAAATGTAGACTATCTGTCTATGGCTCTGGTGCTTGTTAAAGCTCCGAGCTGGTCTTTCCTGCGTAAGTATCGGGGACGGTTCACGTACGGGTCTCCGAGCGCCTGTTCGGTTCCGTCGCGGCCGTATTGCGTAAAATTTTAGATAAGGACAGTGGGAATCTCGTTAATCCATGCACGCGCCTTCCTGATATGTTCGGGCATAGGCTGCGGTTGTCAAGGTGGTGGTAGTTAGTCCCGCCGTTTACCCGCGCTCGGCATCTCGATCCTTCTCTGAACGGATCCGAACGCGATCTTAGTTAGGGACATTTTGAAATGTAGACCATGAGTCTATGGCTCTGGTGCTTGTTAAAGGTCTGAGCTGGTCTTTCCTGCGTAAGTATATGGACATTTTGAAATGTAGACTATCTGTCTATGGCTCTGGTGCTTGTTAAAGCTCCGAGCTGGTCTTTCCTGCGTAAGTATCGGGGACGGTTCACGTACGGGTCTCCGAGCGCCTGTTCGGTTCCGTCGCGGCAGTATTGCGTAAAATTTTAGATAAGGACAGTGGGAATCTCGTTAATCCATGCACGCGCCTTCCTGATATGTTCGGGCATAGGCTGCGGTTGTCAAGGTGGTGGTAGTTAGTCCCGCCGTTTACCCGCGCTCGGCATCTCGATCCTTCTCTGAACGGATCCGAACGCGATCTTAGTTAGGGACATTTTGAAATGTAGACCATGAGTCTATGGCTCTGGTGCTTGTTAAAGGTCTGAGCTGGTCTTTCCTGCGTAAGTATATGGACATTTTGAAATGTAGACTATCTGTCTATGGCTCTGGTGCTTGTTAAAGCTCCGAGCTGGTCTTTCCTGCGTAAGTATCGGGGACGGTTCACGTACGGGTCTCCGAGCGCCTGTTCGGTTCCGTCGCGGCCGTATTACGTAAAATTTTAGATAAGGACAGTGGGAATCTCGTTAATCCATGCACGCGCCTTCCTGATATGTTCGGGCATAGGCTGCGGTTGTCAAGGTGGTGGTAGTTAGTCCCGCCGTTTACCCGCGCTCGGCATCTCGATCCTTCTCTGAACGGATCCGAACGCGATCTTAGTTAGGGACATTTTGAAATGTAGACCATGAGTCTATGGCTCTGGTGCTTGTTAAAGGTCTGAGCTGGTCTTTCCTGCGTAAGTATATGGACATTTTGAAATGTAGACTATCTGTCTATGGCTCTGGTGCTTGTTAAAGCTCCGAGCTGGTCTTTCCTGCGTAAGTATCGGGAACGGTTCACGTACGGGTCTCCGAGCGCCTGTTCGGTTCCGTCGTGGCAGTATTGCGTAAAATTTTAGATAAGGACAGTGGGAATCTCGTTAATCCATGCACGCGCCTTCCTGATATGTTCGGGCATAGGCTGCGGTTGTCAAGGTGGTGGTAGTTAGTCCCGCCGTTTACCCGCGCTCGGCATCTCGATCCTTCTCTGAACGGATCCGAACGCGATCTTAGTTAGGGACATTTTGAATTGTAGACCATGAGTCTATGGCTCTGGTGCTTGTTAAAGGTCTGAGCTGGTCTTTCCTACGTAAGTATATGGACATTTTGAAATGTAGACTATCTGTCTATGGCTCTGGTGCTTGTTAAAGCTCCGAGCTGGTCTTTCCTGCGTAAGTATCGGGGACGGTTCACGTACGGGTCTCCGAGCGCCTGTTCGGTTCCGTCGCGGCCGTATTGCGTAAAATTTTAGATAAGGACAGTGGGAATCTCGTTAATCCATGCACGCGCCTTCCTGATATGTTCGGGCATAGGCTGCGGTTGTCAAGGTGGTGGTAGTTAGTCCCGCCGTTTACCCGCGCTCGGCATCTCGATCCTTCTCTGAACGGATCCGAACGCGATCTTAGTTAGGGACATTTTGAAATGTAGACCATGAGTCTATGGCTCTGGTGCTTGTTAAAGGTCTGAGCTGGTCTTTCCTGCGTAAGTATATGGACATTTTGAAATGTAGACTATCTGTCTATGGCTCTGGTGCTTGTTAAAGCTCCGAGCTGGTCTTTCCTGCGTAAGTATCGGGAACGGTTCACGTACGGGTCTCCGAGCGCCTGTTCGGTTCCGTCGCGGCAGTATTGCGTAAAATTTTAGATAAGGACAGTGGGAATCTCGTTAATCCATGCACGCGCCTTCCTGATATGTTCGGGCATAGGCTGCGGTTGTCAAGGTGGTGGTAGTTAGTCCCGCCGTTTACCCGCGCTCGGCATCTCGATCCTTCTCTGAACGGATCCGAACGCGATCTTAGTTAGGGACATTTTGAATTGTAGACCATGAGTCTATGGCTCTGGTGCTTGTTAAAGGTCTGAGCTGGTCTTTCCTACGTAAGTATATGGACATTTTGAAATGTAGACTATCTGTCTATGGCTCTGGTGCTTGTTAAAGCTCCGAGCTGGTCTTTCCTGCGTAAGTATCGGGGACGGTTCACGTACGGGTCTCCGAGCGCCTGTTCGGTTCCGTCGCGGCCGTATTGCGTAAAATTTTAGATAAGGACAGTGGGAATCTCGTTAATCCATGCACGCGCCTTCCTGATATGTTCGGGCATAGGCTGCGGTTGTCAAGGTGGTGGTAGTTAGTCCCGCCGTTTACCCGCGCTCGGCATCTCGATCCTTCTCTGAACGGATCCGAACGCGATCTTAGTTAGGGACATTTTGAAATGTAGACCATGAGTCTATGGCTCTGGTGCTTGTTAAAGGTCTGAGCTGGTCTTTCCTGCGTAAGTATATGGACATTTTGAAATGTAGACTATCTGTCTATGGCTCTGGTGCTTGTTAAAGCTCCGAGCTGGTCTTTCCTGCGTAAGTATCGGGGACGGTTCACGTACGGGTCTCCGAGCGCCTGTTCGGTTCCGTCGCGGCCGTATTACGTAAAATTTTAGATAAGGACAGTGGGAATCTCGTTAATCCATGCACGCGCCTTCCTGATATGTTCGGGCATAGGCTGCGGTTGTCAAGGTGGTGGTAGTTAGTCCCGCCGTTTACCCGCGCTCGGCATCTCGATCCTTCTCTGAACGGATCCGAACGCGATCTTAGTTAGGGACATTTTGAAATGTAGACCATGAGTCTATGGCTCTGGTGCTTGTTAAAGGTCTGAGCTGGTCTTTCCTGCGTAAGTATATGGACATTTTGAAATGTAGACTATCTGTCTATGGCTCTGGTGCTTGTTAAAGCTCCGAGCTGGTCTTTCCTGCGTAAGTATCGGGGACGGTTCACGTACGGGTCTCCGAGCGCCTGTTCGGTTCCGTCGCGGCCGTATTGCGTAAAATTTTAGATAAGGACAGTGGGAATCTCGTTAATCCATGCACGCGCCTTCCTGATATGTTCGGGCATAGGCTGCGGTTGTCAAGGTGGTGGTAGTTAGTCCCGCCGTTTACCCGCGCTCGGCATCTCGATTCTTCTCTGAACGGATCCGAACGCGATCTGCTGAGCTGGTCTTTCCTGCGTAAGTATATGGACATTTTGAAATGTAGACTATCTGTCTATGGCTCTGGTGCTTGTTAAAGCTCCGAGCTGGTCTTTCCTGCGTAAGTATCGGGGACGGTTCACGTACGGGTCTCCGAGCGCCTGTTCGGTTCCGTCGCGGCCGTATTGCGTAAAATTTTAGATAAGGACAGTGGGAATCTCGTTAATCCATGCACGCGCCTTCCTGATATGTTCGGGCATAGGCTGCGGTTGTCAAGGTGGTGGTAGTTAGTCCCGCCGTTTACCCGCGCTCGGCATCTCGATCCTTCTCTGAACGGATCCGAACGCGATCTTAGTTAGGGACATTTTGAATTGTAGACCATGAGTCTATGGCTCTGGTGCTTGTTAAAGGTCTGAGCTGGTCTTTCCTACGTAAGTATATGGACATTTTGAAATGTAGACTATCTGTCTATGGCTCTGGTGCTTGTTAAAGCTCCGAGCTGGTCTTTCCTGCGTAAGTATCGGGGACGGTTCACGTACGGGTCTCCGAGCGCCTGTTCGGTTCCGTCGCGGCCGTATTGCGTAAAATTTTAGATAAGGACAGTGGGAATCTCGTTAATCCATGCACGCGCCTTCCTGATATGTTCGGGCATAGGCTGCGGTTGTCAAGGTGGTGGTAGTTAGTCCCGCCGTTTACCCGCGCTCGGCATCTCGATCCTTCTCTGAACGGATCCGAACGCGATCTGCTGAGCTGGTCTTTCCTGCGTAAGTATATGGACATTTTGAAATGTAGACTATCTGTCTATGGCTCTGGTGCTTGTTAAAGCTCCGAGCTGGTCTTTCCTGCGTAAGTATCGGGGACGGTTCACGTACGGGTCTCCGAGCGCCTGTTCGGTTCCGTCGCGGCCGTATTGCGTAAAATTTTAGATAAGGACAGTGGGAATCTCGTTAATCCATGCACGCGCCTTCCTGATATGTTCGGGCATAGGCTGCGGTTGTCAAGGTGGTGGTAGTTAGTCCCGCCGTTTACCCGCGCTCGGCATCTCGATCCTTCTCTGAACGGATCCGAACGCGATCTTAGTTAGGGACATTTTGAAATGTAGACCATGAGTCTATGGCTCTGGTGCTTGTTAAAGGTCTGAGCTGGTCTTTCCTGCGTAAGTATATGGACATTTTGAAATGTAGACTATCTGTCTATGGCTCTGGTGCTTGTTAAAGCTCCGAGCTGGTCTTTCCTGCGTAAGTATCGGGGACGGTTCACGTACGGGTCTCCGAGCGCCTGTTCGGTTCCGTCGCGGCCGTATTGCGTAAAATTTTAGATAAGGACAGTGGGAATCTCGTTAATCCATGCACGCGCCTTCCTGATATGTTCGGGCATAGGCTGCGGTTGTCAAGTTGGTGGTAGTTAGTCCCGCCGTTTACCCGCGCTCGGCATCTCGATCCTTCTCTGAACGGATCCGAACGCGATCTGCTGAGCTGGTCTTTCCTGCGTAAGTATATGGACATTTTGAAATGTAGACTATCTGTCTATGGCTCTGGTGCTTGTTAAAGCTCCGAGCTGGTCTTTCCTGCGTAAGTATCGGGGACGGTTCACGTACGGGTCTCCGAGCGCCTGTTCGGTTCCGTCGCGGCCGTATTACGTAAAATTTTAGATAAGGACAGTGGGAATCTCGTTAATCCATGCACGCGCCTTCCTGATATGTTCGGGCATAGGCTGCGGTTGTCAAGGTGGTGGTAGTTAGTCCCGCCGTTTACCCGCGCTCGGCATCTCGATCCTTCTCTGAACGGATCCGAACGCGATCTTAGTTAGGGACATTTTGAATTGTAGACCATGAGTCTATGGCTCTGGTGCTTGTTAAAGGTCTGAGCTGGTCTTTCCTACGTAAGTATATGGACATTTTGAAATGTAGACTATCTGTCTATGGCTCTGGTGCTTGTTAAAGCTCCGAGCTGGTCTTTCCTGCGTAAGTATCGGGGACGGTTCACGTACGGGTCTCCGAGCGCCTGTTCGGTTCCGTCGCGGCCGTATTGCGTAAAATTTTAGATAAGGACAGTGGGAATCTCGTTAATCCATGCACGCGCCTTCCTGATATGTTCGGGCATAGGCTGCGGTTGTCAAGGTGGTGGTAGTTAGTCCCGCCGTTTACCCGCGCTCGGCATCTCGATCCTTCTCTGAACGGATCCGAACGCGATCTTAGTTAGGGACATTTTGAATTGTAGACCATGAGTCTATGGCTCTGGTGCTTGTTAAAGGTCTGAGCTGGTCTTTCCTACGTAAGTATATGGACATTTTGAAATGTAGACTATCTGTCTATGGCTCTGGTGCTTGTTAAAGCTCCGAGCTGGTCTTTCCTGCGTAAGTATCGGGGACGGTTCACGTACGGGTCTCCGAGCGCCTGTTCGGTTCCGTCGCGGCCGTATTGCGTAAAATTTTAGATAAGGACAGTGGGAATCTCGTTAATCCATGCACGCGCCTTCCTGATATGTTCGGGCATAGGCTGCGGTTGTCAAGGTGGTGGTAGTTAGTCCCGCCGTTTACCCGCGCTCGGCATCTCGATCCTTCTCTGAACGGATCCGAACGCGATCTTAGTTAGGGACATTTTGAAATGTAGACCATGAGTCTATGGCTCTGGTGCTTGTTAAAGGTCTGAGCTGGTCTTTCCTGCGTAAGTATATGGACATTTTGAAATGTAGACTATCTGTCTATGGCTCTGGTGCTTGTTAAAGCTCCGAGCTGGTCTTTCCTGCGTAAGTATCGGGAACGGTTCACGTACGGGTCTCCGAGCGCCTGTTCGGTTCCGTCGCGGCAGTATTGCGTAAAATTTTAGATAAGGACAGTGGGAATCTCGTTAATCCATGCACGCGCCTTCCTGATATGTTCGGGCATAGGCTGCGGTTGTCAAGGTGGTGGTAGTTAGTCCCGCCGTTTACCCGCGCTCGGCATCTCGATCCTTCTCTGAACGGATCCGAACGCGATCTTAGTTAGGGACATTTTGAATTGTAGACCATGAGTCTATGGCTCTGGTGCTTGTTAAAGGTCTGAGCTGGTCTTTCCTACGTAAGTATATGGACATTTTGAAATGTAGACTATCTGTCTATGGCTCTGGTGCTTGTTAAAGCTCCGAGCTGGTCTTTCCTGCGTAAGTATCGGGGACGGTTCACGTACGGGTCTCCGAGCGCCTGTTCGGTTCCGTCGCGGCCGTATTGCGTAAAATTTTAGATAAGGACAGTGGGAATCTCGTTAATCCATGCACGCGCCTTCCTGATATGTTCGGGCATAGGCTGCGGTTGTCAAGGTGGTGGTAGTTAGTCCCGCCGTTTACCCGCGCTCGGCATCTCGATCCTTCTCTGAACGGATCCGAACGCGATCTTAGTTAGGGACATTTTGAAATGTAGACCATGAGTCTATGGCTCAGGTGCTTGTTAAAGGTCTGAGCTGGTCTTTCCTGCGTAAGTATATGGACATTTTGAAATGTAGACTATCTGTCTATGGCTCTGGTGCTTGTTAAAGCTCCGAGCTGGTCTTTCCTGCGTAAGTATCGGGGACGGTTCACGTACGGGTCTCCGAGCGCCTGTTCGGTTCCGTCGCGGCCGTATTACGTAAAATTTTAGATAAGGACAGTGGGAATCTCGTTAATCCATGCACGCGCCTTCCTGATATGTTCGGGCATAGGCTGCGGTTGTCAAGGTGGTGGTAGTTAGTCCCGCCGTTTACCCGCGCTCGGCATCTCGATCCTTCTCTGAACGGATCCGAACGCGATCTTAGTTAGGGACATTTTGAAATGTAGACCATGAGTCTATGGCTCTGGTGCTTGTTAAAGGTCTGAGCTGGTCTTTCCTGCGTAAGTATATGGACATTTTGAAATGTAGACTATCTGTCTATGGCTCTGGTGCTTGTTAAAGCTCCGAGCTGGTCTTTCCTGCGTAAGTATCGGGGACGGTTCACGTACGGGTCTCCGAGCGCCTGTTCGGTTCCGTCGCGGCCGTATTGCGTAAAATTTTAGATAAGGACAGTGGGAATCTCGTTAATCCATGCACGCGCCTTCCTGATATGTTCGGGCATAGGCTGCGGTTGTCAAGGTGGTGGTAGTTAGTCCCGCCGTTTACCCGCGCTCGGCATCTCGATCCTTCTCTGAACGGATCCGAACGCGATCTGCTGAGCTGGTCTTTCCTGCGTAAGTATATGGACATTTTGAAATGTAGACTATCTGTCTATGGCTCTGGTGCTTGTTAAAGCTCCGAGCTGGTCTTTCCTGCGTAAGTATCGGGGACGGTTCACGTACGGGTCTCCGAGCGCCTGTTCGGTTCCGTCGCGGCCGTATTGCGTAAAATTTTAGATAAGGACAGTGGGAATCTCGTTAATCCATGCACGCGCCTTCCTGATATGTTCGGGCATAGGCTGCGGTTGTCAAGGTGGTGGTAGTTAGTCCCGCCGTTTACCCGCGCTCGGCATCTCGATCCTTCTCTGAACGGATCCGAACGCGATCTGCTGAGCTGGTCTTTCCTGCGTAAGTATATGGACATTTTGAAATGTAGACTATCTGTCTAT
Source organism: Rhynchophorus ferrugineus (assembly GCF_030347505.1). Lineage (NCBI taxonomy): Eukaryota > Metazoa > Arthropoda > Insecta > Coleoptera > Curculionidae > Rhynchophorus > Rhynchophorus ferrugineus. The sequence continues at coordinate 11,488 of NW_027473208.1, forward strand.
GGCTCTGGTGCTTGTTAAAGCTCCGAGCTGGTCTTTCCTGCGTAAGTATCGGGGACGGTTCACGTACGGGTCTCCGAGCGCCTGTTCGGTTCCGTCGCGGCCGTATTGCGTAAAATTTTAGATAAGGACAGTGGGAATCTCGTTAATCCATGCACGCGCCTTCCTGATATGTTCGGGCATAGGCTGCGGTTGTCAAGGTGGTGGTAGTTAGTCCCGCCGTTTACCCGCGCTCGGCATCTCGATCCTTCTCTGAACGGATCCGAACGCGATCTTAGTTAGGGACATTTTGAAATGTAGACCATGAGTCTATGGCTCTGGTGCTTGTTAAAGGTCTGAGCTGGTCTTTCCTGCGTAAGTATATGGACATTTTGAAATGTAGACTATCTGTCTATGGCTCTGGTGCTTGTTAAAGCTCCGAGCTGGTCTTTCCTGCGTAAGTATCGGGGACGGTTCACGTACGGGTCTCCGAGCGCCTGTTCGGTTCCGTCGCGGCCGTATTGCGTAAAATTTTAGATAAGGACAGTGGGAATCTCGTTAATCCATGCACGCGCCTTCCTGATATGTTCGGGCATAGGCTGCGGTTGTCAAGTTGGTGGTAGTTAGTCCCGCCGTTTACCCGCGCTCGGCATCTCGATCCTTCTCTGAACGGATCCGAACGCGATCTGCTGAGCTGGTCTTTCCTGCGTAAGTATATGGACATTTTGAAATGTAGACTATCTGTCTATGGCTCTGGTGCTTGTTAAAGCTCCGAGCTGGTCTTTCCTGCGTAAGTATCGGGTACGGTTCACGTACGGGTCTCCGAGCGCCTGTTCGGTTCCGTCGCGGCAGTATTGCGTAAAATTTTAGATAAGGACAGTGGGAATCTCGTTAATCCATGCACGCGCCTTCCTGATATGTTCGGGCATAGGCTGCGGTTGTCAAGGCGGTGGTAGTTAGTCCCGCCGTTTACCCGCGCTCGGCATCTCGATCCTTCTCTGAACGGATCCGAACGCGATCTGCTGAGCTGGTCTTTCCTGCGTAAGTATATGGACATTTTGAAATGTAGACTATCTGTCTATGGCTCTGGTGCTTGTTAAAGCTCCGAGCTGGTCTTTCCTGCGTAAGTATCGGGGACGGTTCACGTACGGGTCTCCGAGCGCCTGTTCGGTTCCGTCGCGGCAGTATTGCGTAAAATTTTAGATAAGGACAGTGGGAATCTCGTTAATCCATGCACGCGCCTTCCTGATTTGTTCGGGCATAGGCTGCGGTTGTCAAGGCGGTGGTAGTTAGTCCCGCCGTTTACCCGCGAACGATATCTCGATAAGTTAAAATTCAAAATGGTCCAAAGGTTAGGCTACTTTCGTAACTAATCGTATTACAATGCATGACCTTTTTTGATTAATGTGGTTTCTATTTAAAGCAGGTTTTACAGTTTTACCTAATTGTCAGTTTTCTGAATGTCTAAACTATTTTCGTCCAATTTTTTTGATTAATTCATTCCAATCGAAGGTTGTACGTATTATCGGTTGCGACGATACAGAATTCCATGTATCTGTGATTGATGAGCATGTCTTCATGTTCGTTGATCCTTCATTTCATTAGAACCAAATATAGTTGCCATGTGATATCGATTTGGCTCTGAATTCTCGTCATGTCGAATTGGTATTATATGGTCCCTCATAAGTAGGTGCACTTGAAGGTTCGTCAAATTATGCGGGCGTCCTCCCGCTATATTCAGGTATACATCGGAGGTTTTAATGCAGTTGTAACTGGCCTCACCGTTTAACCGCATATGATATACTGAAACGCGGATTTTATTCGCCATCGGACCGAACGGGCTCTAGAAGTACAATGCGGGTAATGATCGAATTCAGATGAATGGAATTAGTCTCCAATTCAATTTCCGCACGGGGCGATGTTTTTTAATTGTTTTTTGATAGTTCATCGCATTAGGTCTGAAAACTGTATATTTAATAGTCTCATAAGGTATAACTTATAAACGTATCTTGTGGTTCGTCTTCGAACTGAACGTACATTTAAGACAATGTTCCGAATTAAAATAGTGAATTTAATTCTGGAAATCGTAAGAAAATGTTTCCAAACATGATAATAGAATACAAAAAGAGTATAGGCTAGGTGCTTATCGGTTAAGATGAATGATATCCTTAAGTTTACACAACGTTCTGTAAAACGAATTTAGCAAAATAAAAGAGATTTACATCCCTTGTATTTGTCTTTATATACATACGCATATTATATGCAATATACTTATGTACGGAAAATGTTCCCAAGAACGAATTTAGACAAATAAAAAGGCGAATAGAAAAGATTGACATCCTCTCTATTCGCCTTTGTTATTTATACAGGCATACATAAATGCATCGTCGATGTATATCAATGCGATATATTTATGTACGGAAAATGTTCCCAAGAACGAATTTAGACAAATAAAAAGGCGAATAGAAAATATTGACATCCTCTCTATTCGCCTTTGTTATTTATACAGGCATACATAAATGCATCGTCGATGTATATCAATGCGATATATTTTTGTACGGAAAATGTTCCCAAGAACGAATTTAGACAAATAAAAAGGCGAATAGAAAAGATTGACATCCTCTCTATTCGCCTTTGTTATTTATACAAGCATACATAAATGTATCATCGATGTATATCAATGCGATATATTTATGTACGGAAAATGTTCCCAAGAACGAATTTAGACAAATAAAAAGGCGAATAGAAAGGATTGACATCCTCTCTATTCGCCTTTGTTATTTATACAAGCATACATAAATGTATCATCGATGTATATCAATGCGATATATTTATGTACGGAAAATGTTCCCAAGAACGAATTTAGACAAATAAAATAAAGGATTGACATCCTCTCTATTCGCCTTTGTTATTTATACAAGCATACATAAATGTATCATCGATGTATATCAATGCGATATATTTATGTACGGAAAATGTTCCCAAGAACGAATTTAGACAAATAAAAAGGCGAATAGAAAGGATTGACATCCTCTCTATTCGCCTTTGTTATTTATACATGCATACATAAATGCGTCGTCGATGTATATCAATGCGATATATTTATGTACGGAAAATGTTCCCAAGAACGAATTTAGACAAATAAAAAGGCGAATAGAAAGGATTGACATCCTCTCTATTCGCCTTTGTTATTTATACAAGCATACATAAATGTATCATCGATGTATATCAATGCGATATATTTATGTACGGAAAATGTTCCCAAGAACGAATTTAGACAAATAAAAAGGCGAATAGAAAGGATTGACATCCTCTCTATTCGCCTTTGTTATTTATACATGCATACATAAATGCGTCGTCGATGTATATCAATGCGATATATTTATGTACGGAAAATGTTCCCAAGAACGAATTTAGACAAATAAAAAGGCGAATAGAAAAGATTGACATCCTCTCTATTCGCCTTTGTTATTTATACAGGCATACATAAATGCATCGTCGATGTATATCAATGCGATATATTTATGTACGGAAAAT
>NW_027473208.1:20000-37065 GCF_030347505.1 Rhynchophorus ferrugineus
TACGATCCGACGTCGATTAAAAACTAATTTTATCGGATACGACGATCGTATTAATGGTGCGCGCTACGTTTATCACAAAAACGTGCGAACGACCGTTTTAAACACGTCTCATCCCTTTCATATTCGTACGACCCGTACGAGAGAGTTAGGTCACACGTACGGGTCCGCTGTCACGTTTTAGAACGTCGCGATCGAATCGCGCTTATACGCTCAGCACGCTCAGACATTTCTCGTCGATCGCGAAGATCAAAGAAAATCCGAGCAGTCTTGAAATGAGATACGACCCTCAGCCAGGAGTGGTCCGGGTATGAGATCCCAGGACCGCAATGTGCGTTCGAAATGTCGATGTTCATGTGTCCTGCAGTTCACAAGTTGACGCGCAATTAGCTGCGTTCTTCATCGACCCACGAGCCAAGTGATCCACCGTTTAGGGTAATCTTTTTTTAAGTTAGGTTTTAAACGCATATCGAAACGTTTCTATTATAAGACGACGACGACGACGACGACGCGCGCTCACGTCATAGACAGCGCTTGCGCCCCTTTCGCAGCCGCCGTCGACTTTAAAACGCTCTTACGGTTTATTTTCGTCTTCTCCACTACACACAACGAGAGGAGCGGAGACAGACTACTCGAAATGGTGACGTTCGTTGTAAATTTTCGTCGTCTCACCTCGTACGACAACAAAAGAGCATACGCTGATCATAGTTTGGCAATATTTTCGTAAACTAAATCTCACCCTTTTGGAATGAAACAAACGAAGGGTGATAAGATTTTCGTAAACTAATCACATTACCGATCATCGTATATGTTCGTCGATATGAGGATCGAAACGTCGATTAGAAATATAATTGGCAAAATCGTTTTATTTTGCGCTCGATTTGTCCATTTATAACGAAATCCGTCGTAGGCCGACGATTATTACTCGTCGTCCTATATAACAACATCTTCATCGTATATATCTCCGCTTTCGGGCGTACATCTTTTAAAACCATATATTATAGGTACCCGAAAACAGCTACGTTGACGACGTCGAAATTCGATCGGAACTTCCGAACTTCGTAGATGGCTCTTTAACGTTCGACAATGATTTTTACAGACTTGTACGTTTACCTATTATATATATATAGGCATAACAACACACTGTAATGATCCTTCCGCAGGTTCACCTACGGAAACCTTGTTACGACTTTTACTTCCTCTAAATGATCAAGTTTGGTCATCTTTTCCTACACATCGACGACGCCGAAACGCCATCGCGTGTCGATCCGAAGACCTCACTAAATCATTCAATCGGTAGTAGCGACGGGCGGTGTGTACAAAGGGCAGGGACGTAATCAACGCGAGCTTATGACTCGCGCTTACTGGGAATTCCTCGTTCATGGGGAACAATTGCAAGCCCCAATCCCTAGCACGAAGGAGGTTCAGCGGGTTACCCGGGCCGCTCGGCCAGGGAAGACACGCTGATTCCTTCAGTGTAGCGCGCGTGCGGCCCAGAACATCTAAGGGCATCACAGACCTGTTATTGCTCAATCTCGTGCGGCTAGAAGCCGCCTGTCCCTCTAAGAAGAATAGTTTGTACGCCGACAGTAAAAACCGCGCACGAACCGCGAAACCCGAAAGCAACGCGGCCGGCGGGCCTTTAGGATGTCAAAAAGCGCCTAGTTAGCAGGCTAGAGTCTCGTTCGTTATCGGAATTAACCAGACAAATCGCTCCACCAACTAAGAACGGCCATGCACCACCACCCACCGAATCAAGAAAGAGCTCTCAATCTGTCAATCCTTCCGGTGTCCGGGCCTGGTGAGGTTTCCCGTGTTGAGTCAAATTAAGCCGCAGGCTCCACTCCTGGTGGTGCCCTTCCGTCAATTCCTTTAAGTTTCAGCTTTGCAACCATACTTCCCCCGGAACCCAAAAGCTTTGGTTTCCCGGAAGCTGCCCGTCGAGTCATATTAGGGAACGTCGACGGATCGCTAGCTGGCATCGTTTAAGGTTAGAACTAGGGCGGTATCTGATCGCCTTCGAACCTCTAACTTTCGTTCTTGATCAATGAAAGCGTTTTTGGCAAATGCTTTCGCTTCTGTTCGTCTTGCGACGATCCAAGAATTTCACCTCTAACGTCGCAATACGAATGCCCCCATCCGTTCCTATTAATCATTACCTCGGGGTTCCGAAAACCAACAAAATAGAACCGAGGTCCTATTCCATTATTCCATGCATACAGTATTCAGGCGAAATTTTAGCCTGCTTTGAGCACTCTAATTTGTTCAAAGTAAACGTGCCGGCCCACCTCGACACTCAGTAAAGAGCACCGCGGCAGGATTGAGTTGGGCCGTCGTAACCACGACGCGCACAACACGCACGCCGAAACGCACGCGCGACGGCGACGCGACACGACTAAGCCCACCGGCAGGACGTCTCGCGAAAAACACGCCAGTTAACACCGCGAACGATGAACCGGCGGCGCGAGACACAAATTCGACTACGAGCTTTTTAACCGCAACAACTTTAATATACGCTATTGGAGCTGGAATTACCGCGGCTGCTGGCACCAGACTGGCCCTCCAATTGATCCTCGTTAAAGGGTTTAGAGTGTACTCATTCCGATTACGGGGCCTCGGATGAGTCCCGTATCGTTATTTTTCGTCACTACCTCCCCGTGCCGGGAGTGGGTAATTTGCGCGCCTGCTGCCTTCCTTGGATGTGGTAGCCGTTTCTCAGGCTCCCTCTCCGGAATCGAACCCTGATTCCCCGTTACCCGTTACGACCATGGTAGGCGCAGAACCTACCATCGACAGTTGATAAGGCAGACATTTGAAAGATGTGTCGCCGGTGCGAGACCGTGCGATCAGCTTAAAGTTATTCAGAGTCACCAAGTTGTACGATGACGAGCGCGAACCCGAAACCGATTGGTTTTGATCTAATAAAAGCACTCCTTCCATCTCTGGTCGGAGCTCTGTTTGCATGTATTAGCTCTAGAATTACCACAGTTATCCAAGTAATTGTGGGTACGATCTAAGGAACCATAACTGATTTAATGAGCCTTTCGCGGTTTCACCTTAATTCGGTATGTACTGAGACATGCATGGCTTAATCTTTGAGACAAGCATATGACTACTGGCAGGATCAACCAGGGAACTGTTCTTATTATTTTATCGACACGAAGCAGATAAAACAAATACAGACACAGTTTATTTTATAAGTTTGACTTATAAAGAAACGTGTGCGTAAGACGACGATATATAATATATATCGACGACTAATAAAAAGGAGGTGCATGATAGCGCGCCTAGACGACGGAAAAACCGGTCCGAGGCGCCACGCTCTTACATTTTAATATTAGTTGTCTAATAAAACAAAACGATATCATCATCTTAGACACATCTTTTGTTTTTTTTATACACAACCGATCGACTAGGCACCCAATTATCTCGATTATCGACGACGATCGTCGACTACGTCGAAAATTGGATGCCGCAAAATATCGTTCGGCGTTTATAAGACCTCGAAAAACATTCTCTCCGAACCCTTCGCTAGATAGAAATATATAAAGCGACAAGGAAACCTCGTACGAGAAACGTTTCGTGATTTTTTATTTTATTCTCGCTCGGAGAGCAGAGAGCTATCGCAAAATGTGTTGCTGTTTTATGAACGTTCCGATGAAAAACCGATACGTCCATAAAAATAATAATTCCAATCGCATATGAATCGTGGATCATCTTCTTCTAACGAAGCCGAATGTTCCCGCCGAATTCGCGATCTCGCAGTGATACCGTCGTCGTCGTCGTACGCTTCCCGATATATCGAAAAAAACCGACCAGGAAGAACAACGAAACGACGATACAAAATCGCGAGAGCGTTACGAATATATAATAACACGACGAAATACGCTTTTTATTTAGATAAATAAAAAAATACGGTTCGGATCTTATATATTAACATATAATATGTAATACCACCTTCGCTGATCAAAAGCCACTCGGTAAAAGTGTCACAGCGCCGGTCGACCCGACCCGTCGTATCCGTCTCTCGTATCGCCCCACGTAGAAGCGCACACGATTTAAGCGCGGGTCTCTCGCCAGCTATCGGAAATGTATGGGTGTTTTAGAACAGATCGTTTATACGGACGTTGCGCAAATTTTTCGTTTTTACGTCTGCCCGTTCTCGTTATTATCGGAATGTTCCGATGAATAAACTTTAGCTTTAGACAACGTGAACTTCTAAAGCAATAATTTTAACCTCTCGTGTTAATACGTCCTCAGGCCGTTTCTAGACTGCCGATCACGTTCTTTAAAAGTCGGAAAATTCCGATCCATAAAATTATGCTAGTAGAATGTAAAGATCCTTCATAGGATGGATACTGTCACATATCGATACGGCGATCGGAGTAAAACTGTTCTCACGTATTTCAGGACATTTTAGGTTGTTACGTCGGCCCGTTCGTTATTATCGGTATATACCTATGAATAAATGTTTTGCTTGTAGAACGTAAGATTCCAAAAGAATGATTCGCCGAAACGATGGTGCACCCTTACGATCGGATATTTGCCGCTTATTGGCCATTTTCTATAATTCATCCGTTAGATATCGTTTATCGACTACGGATAAGGTTTTCCGATATCAGAATGTTCCTAAGGATGATTCGAAAGTGATTTGAACGAAGAATTTGATAGAATGAATCCTTTATTTATCCATTGAGTACAGGGTACGGAGTGTCTGCGGGGTCAGCTAATATATTATATTTCTCTCTCGACGTAATGGTAACTCGAAGTCCGAACCGCGCTCATGAAGCTCGGTTTCAATCCAATCCATGTTGGTCGGTTCCTCGAGAGGAACGCCGTATCTTCGCGGTCGACCGCCTAATGAATCAGGTGGTAAAAGTCCAAGCCCAGCGCGGCAACGGCAGGCGCGTTCAACGTTTTAACTGCCAATTCTACGGTCATTCATCGGCCAACTGTAAAGCCACTCCGGCCTACGTCAAGTCCCAAAGACAGAAATTCCCCGCCGAAATGCACCAACTGTTGAGAACCATACACCGCAAATTACTCGGGATGCAAGTGCCGACCTACTCCAAAAACAACCAAACCCAAAAGACCAATTCCTCCCCCCACTCATGTACGGGGAACTCAAGATAACAGTCGTCTGGCTGGTCTGGATTCCACTAGAACACGAACCCGATCTCCATTGGCGAAATACTCTTCGGAACATATTCAGATGACCAAGGAGATTTTCAGGCCATTTTCAACGCCATCAACCACACAGCTATTGGAAGAATTACTATCGGCCGGGATAATAGATGAGTTGGAACTTGGGCTTATTGCTCCAAGCGAACCAACTCACTACTCCTCCAATCGACCGACAATAATTGACTTTTTTATCTATCAAAATTCGAATCAAGCCTCTGACCTGCAAGTACTCCAAGATATCGATTCTGACCACAGGCCTATCCTCCTCACCCACCATCAGCGATTTTCCACTGAGTTCCACTGTCCCCAAGCAAGGTCAACCTAGTAAACGAAAAAAAAAGTATCTTCTCTTTGACGATCCTCATTATATTAGGACGATAGTTCCATTCTAAATTCTTGATTAATTACAGTTCCTATTTGTTCATTTCGAGACGTTCCCGTGATTAATACTTATCGTGTAGAAATTAGCCACAATCCACAATTAGCCACAGTTAGGAAAAATAAATTAATTATCATATAGTCATAAACGTAATAAAAATGAATACACATATTTTCGAAGTCACTCCAGAAATACTTTACCTTATTTTTAAATAACAATCTCGGGCCGTACCATTTTTACAAAACTTATTCTATATACTTACTATATAACAGATTATAATGATATAATATAATTCAATACAATAACTACAATATATATATATATATCTGAAAATTCTGTTTTTATAAAATGTCAGCTACTGTTTAACATTTCATTTTTTAAAATGTATATCCAATTGTGGTTCTGAAAAGAACCGATTTTGCAGGTAAGTAGTATATTGAAACACACATAGGTATGTGAATTAATTTACTTAGAACTGGTATATTTGGTGACTGCTTTGGTACCTTCGCTAACGGCGTGCTTAGCCAACTCACCGGGTAACAATAACCTAACGGCGGTTTGGATTTCTCTGCTCGTGATCGTTGATCTCTTATTGTAATGGGCGAGACGCGACGCTTCGGCGGCTATCCTTTCGAATATATCGTTCACGAAAGAATTCATGATCGACATGGCCTTGCTGGAGATACCCGTATCGGGATGAACCTGCTTTAAAACTTTGTATATGTAAATCGCATAGCTTTCCTTCCTCCTGCGCTTCTTTTTCTTGTCGCTCTTAGAGATATTTTTCTGGGCTTTTCCGGCTTTCTTGGCCGCCTTACCGCTTGTCTTCGGTGGCATTTCGAAATAAAAATCCCGACGTCTCACGTACCTCAAAGAGTACTTAACTAAAAAAATGCCTTTAATTCTAGAACTTATAACATTCGAAGGAACACTTCTAAGCCCCGCCCATAGCCCGAGTTAGAGTCTGATTGGTCGCGTATGATATAACGAGTTTGGCTCGCGGACAAAATTCCAGGCCGATCTGTAAGAAATTTCCAGTACCGTTTTTGATTTAAAGGTGAGCAGTATCTAACAACGATCGAGATTAACATGTCCGGACGTGGTAAAGGCGGAAAAGTGAAGGGAAAGGCGAAGTCTCGTTCCAATCGTGCGGGATTACAATTTCCTGTCGGTCGTATTCACCGACTTCTAAGGAAAGGAAATTATGCCGAACGCGTAGGGGCCGGTGCTCCCGTTTACTTAGCTGCCGTAATGGAATATCTGGCGGCCGAAGTTCTCGAGTTGGCGGGTAACGCCGCTAGAGACAACAAGAAAACAAGGATTATCCCTAGGCATTTACAATTGGCCATCAGAAACGACGAGGAATTGAATAAACTGTTATCTGGCGTTACTATTGCCCAGGGCGGCGTCTTGCCTAACATTCAAGCAGTATTATTGCCTAAAAAGACAGACAGCAAAACCAAATAGATAACGCAAACCGTTTAAAGTTTTGCATACGCCCTTTAATATCGGTCCTTTTCAGGGCCAACAAAATCGTATAAAAAAGAAGTTAGAATACGCGTTCTTATTAAAGAATAAATATTAACTAGAAAATTTATAAATAATCTGATCTGTACTGAATATTCCTTTATTACTGTTTTAGAGTATCGATCGATCGGTTCCCTAATTAGTTACGGCTCTATCTAGAAAATAATCATTTAAGTAATAATAAGATAATAAATAAATTATATAAATATTCTTTCTTTTATAAAGTTATATTGTGGTTCTGAAAAGAACCGTTTTTTTTCTATTAAAAAAATACGGTCTTGGACGAACGTATTTTTTAGGGAAGTCGTAGCACGTCCAGGAGTGTCGGGATATTTGTAATTTTCAACTCCGTGTCTTCTTGATCTGACGATGAAATGTGTCGCCTGTTTAATATATCGTCATACGTAGTAGAAATAGTTTTATTTCTTTTTCTTTGGTGATACTGGTTTTTTAGTTTTCGCACCTTCACCAGCGGCAACACGAACAGTTGAGGTCGTCGTCTTAGCACTTTTCGGTTTAGGCGCCTTGGGCTTTTTCGTAGGTCCGGCTTTATTAGATTTTTTCGCTTTGGAAGGCGATTTCGGGGATCTTGCGGCCGTGTTGCTTTTTGCTGCTTTCGAAGATGAACTATTAGCGGCGGCATTGGAAGCGGACGTAGTCGTGGCGGCGGTAGATTTCTTTCCTGTTTTCTTTTCGACGGCTTTTTTGGCAGAAGCTTTTTTCTCGGCCAAAGTTGCAGATTCACCTTTCTTACTTTTAGCTGTGGTTTTCTTAGTTGAGGCGGAGGCGGCGGTCGTCTTTTTTTCCGTTTTCTCTGAGGTTTTTTTGGCAGACGCTTTTTTACCACCGGCTGTCGTAGCTGTCGCGGCACCTCCTACTGGTTTTCGTTTATTTTTCTGTCCGGTTTTGGCAGTGGCCGTTTTTCTTTTCTTCGTACCTGCGGCTGTCGTACCTCCTGCTTTACGTGCCGAAGCCGCTAATTTAAATGATCCGGAAGCTCCTTTGCCCTTCGTTTGTACCAAAACACCCGAAGCGATCCACGTCTTTATATATTTCTTTATAAAGGGCGATAATTTGTCAGCATCCACTTTGTAATTGGCCGCTATGTATTTTTTAATAGCTCTGAAGGAAGTTCCGCCTTTCTCTTTCAATCCTTTAATTGCACTCGTTACCATATCAGCGATCGGAGGATGACTAACTTTCGATTTAGAACTCTTCGCCTTGCTCGAAGTGGATTTTTCTTTCTTCCCTCCTGCAGACGAACCTGCGCTACCGGCTGTAGCTGATGCGGCTCCCGTAGCCGACACCGAAGATGAATTCGACCCGGCCGGTGTGCCTGTTGACGATGCGTTAACAACGGCGGCGGAATTTCCTCCACTCCCTTGATTCGACGAAGGAGAAACCGCTTGTCCGCTAATATCGACGTCCGACATTCTGATATAATTTCTTAATTTTCTTATAAGAACGTTCTAATCACGATTCGTTTGACAAAGTTACGTACGTGCGTATGCTTCTCGTTCGCGTATTTTAACTGTCTGACGGTCGCTCTCATTTAATGCGTACCCTATATGATATGAGCCGAACGGAGGACTGAACGGTCGAGCGCGAACGACGTTCCATATTCCGGCTTCGTCGAAACGTTCATCGAGCTTGGAACCGTTTACTTATTTCTCATATTAAATACATAAATCCTTTAGAATATCATACGATTTATGTTCGAGGCGTTAAAAGATAAAACGTAGTAGAAGTAGCAAACTTTACCAATAAATTTTACGTTGACTATCGTCTTAGAAGGAAGCACAAAATCAAGCGTTGCTCTCGATTCCGTCGAAACTACCAATTTACATTCGAGTTATAGACTTTCGGTTATAACTATGAAAATATATCTTTTCAAATCTACGTCCCCCGATATATCGTCTTTTGATATAAATGCAATTCCGTACAGATCTAATGCTATTATTGGAGAAACGAGACATATTATTCCTAATTGATGCGGTACAGATTGTTCGTTGTCCAAAACGAATCTATATCGAAACGTACCGTTGTCGAATTAACTGTAAGAAAACAATGACATGAAAATTAACCGATCCTATACTAATATACTTCTTATTTAACGGTTTCTTAACACCATCCGAACTCTGGGTTACAATCGAACGTATCGGGTGAGCAACGATATCGAGACGTCTATAAGAATATCGTGTCAAACCCTTCTGTATCGATACAATGCTCATATATATTATAGTATATTTTGCTTCTTTAGTTGAAATCTGTTTTCATAAATAGTTATCTAAAGTCAATAAATACATGGAACGCGATCTCCATACATACGTGCGTAGAACTACCGTACCTTCTTTGAAATCTTAAGGATTCTCCAAGCTCATCGACGCGAAGTTTATCTCGGAGTATTTTCTCTCTAAAGGAAAACTATATTAAAGCTTCAACGAAGATTCGGTATTCGATTGTTCACCATCATTTACATTCTTGTCATTAACCTAACATTTATTATGAAATCTTATTTTAAACTTTATCTATCTTTTTATATTACGATCGTCTATTATAATGCAGTATATTTGTTACTTTACAAGTAAATCTTAGATGAAAGGAGCAGATATTTAATAAAATTTAACGTCATCTTAGTCCATTTTCGAATAATAAATTTCTTTTTTTATGCTAGTAAATTTGTGGCTCTGAAAAGAACCGTTGTTTTCTTTAGTTGAATAGATACGTTGTTCTGTTTTAATTGGTCAGCATATATAATACTTTATTTAACCGCCAAATCCGTATAGGGTTCGTCCTTGGCGTTTGAGGGCGTATACTACATCCATGGCAGTAACGGTTTTCCTTTTGGCGTGTTCGGTATAAGTGACGGCGTCTCTGATAACGTTTTCCAAAAATACTTTTAATACACCTCTGGTTTCTTCATAAATTAGACCGGATATACGTTTAACTCCACCCCGCCTAGCCAATCTTCTGATGGCGGGTTTCGTAATACCTTGGATATTATCACGAAGCACTTTACGATGCCGCTTAGCGCCTCCTTTTCCCAAACCTTTACCACCTTTACCTCTGCCCGTCATGATTTATTCAATTTAGTATTAAAAGAAAGCAAATTTATAATCGAATTGTGCAGCGTACACCTCGAATACTACGGGTAACTATTTCAATTTCAAATCCTACCATGGGTTTTGTTGAGTTCGAATCGGGTCCCGCCCACAGATGCTAGCCGGACCAATCAGAATATCTTCACACATTATTAAAAAGGGAGATTTCTTTGACACCTTCGATCAGTTTCCAAAAGTTCGTTGGTGCTTGCGCTTGTAATTCTTCCTACACGTTTGAAGTCAGACCCGTTTAGACGATGGCTCGTACCAAGCAAACTGCTCGAAAATCAACCGGAGGTAAGGCTCCCAGAAAACAATTGGCTACTAAAGCAGCCAGGAAAAGCGCTCCCGCTACCGGTGGTGTTAAAAAACCGCATCGTTACAGACCCGGTACGGTCGCTCTAAGAGAAATCCGACGCTATCAGAAGAGTACCGAATTATTGATTAGGAAATTGCCTTTCCAACGATTGGTTCGCGAAATCGCTCAGGATTTCAAGACCGATTTACGTTTCCAAAGTTCGGCAGTGATGGCTTTGCAAGAAGCTAGCGAGGCCTATTTGGTTGGTCTCTTTGAAGACACCAATTTGTGTGCGATCCATGCTAAACGAGTAACTATCATGCCTAAGGACATTCAATTAGCCAGACGCATTAGAGGCGAACGTGCATAAATGCTACGGCTGTCCTATATTAAGGTCGTTTTTTGTATTTATATGAAAAAAAAAGGTTCTTCTCAGAACCACCAACTTCTATTAGAAAAAAGAGACATTGATATTTTTTCCGTTTATATGACGCTTTAGTTATAATATTTGTGAATTGAATTTAGAATATTATGCTCACAAATATATTGTGAATATTGAGGAATCCTTAGTAATAAGGTGTGAACACCTGCTGGATTGACTTGAAGTTTATATCACGATAAGAAAGGGGTATCACATATACTGTTATTATGTTACCGTAAAGGAATGAATATATAAAATAAAATATTTTTTTCTGGATATTTTAACATTTTTATGAACGATTACTATATTTTAATTTATTTGACTTCGTATATATCCTATCTTCTTAACAATAGTTTATTTCTTTTTTTCTTCTTTAAACATTTTGGGGCTCTGAAAAGAGCCGTTTTCCACCCTTCATATTATTATGATCACCTTCAAAATAATATATTTCGTTTACTTAGAACTGGTATATTTAGTGACAGCTTTGGTACCTTCGCTAACGGCATGCTTAGCCAATTCACCGGGTAACAATAACCTAACGGCGGTTTGGATTTCTCTGCTCGTGATGGTCGATCTTTTATTGTAATGGGCGAGGCGCGACGCTTCGGCGGCTATCCTTTCGAATATATCGTTCACGAAAGAATTCATAATCGACATGGCCTTGCTGGAAATACCCGTATCGGGATGAACCTGCTTTAAAACTTTGTATATGTAAATCGCGTAGCTTTCCTTCCTCCTACGCTTTTTTTTCTTATCGCTCTTAGAAATGTTTTTCTGGGCTTTTCCAGCCTTTTTTGCCGCTTTACCGCTTGTCTTCGGTGGCATTTTAAACGAATGAGATTCGCGACCTACCCATACAGCAAAAGATAAAAGACTAAACCGAAATATACCTATAGTCGTTTAATTATTTGATAAATGACGCTACACTTCTAAGCTCCGCCCATTCTTGGCGTTATGTCGTAGAAAGCTCTGATTGGTCGAGTAGGAAACGTACTAGTGTTTTGAGAAGTTGCCGAATAAAAGCTATTCGCTGGACAGTTCACTGCCAGTTGTTCATTCGTTGTCGAAAGGACGTGAGCGTTGTCGCCATTAGTTTTTCGGTTATTTTTAGTTTAAAAAAGTTAGCAATACAATGTCTGGACGTGGTAAGGGTGGAAAAGTGAAGGGAAAGGCGAAATCTCGTTCCAACCGAGCGGGATTACAATTTCCTGTTGGCCGTATTCACCGGCTTTTAAGGAAAGGAAATTATGCCGAACGCGTAGGGGCCGGTGCTCCCGTCTACTTAGCTGCCGTAATGGAATATTTGGCGGCCGAAGTTCTCGAGTTGGCAGGTAACGCCGCTAGAGACAACAAGAAAACAAGGATTATCCCTAGGCATTTACAATTGGCCATCAGAAATGACGAAGAACTGAACAAACTCCTCTCCGGTGTTACTATAGCCCAGGGCGGCGTTCTACCAAACATCCAGGCCGTATTGTTACCGAAAAAAACAGATAGTAAAACCAAATAAGTTACATGAGCCTTAGGGTTTTTGTGTCGTACAAAAACCTTTTAACTATCGGTCCTTTTCAGGACCACCAAAATAATAAAACAAAAAAAGAACTTAAAATTAAAACTCATATTATGACTTGCACTTACTAATTATTTAAAATATTCTAATAAACAGTTTAAGTACTTTAAAGATTGTTTTTTGGGTGTGTAAGATAAATTAAGAGACATTCCAATACCAATAATTATCGTTTTATTAAACAACAATTAAGTCGAAATAATATGAAGGATTTATTTCTAGCGGTTCTCCTTTAGTAAAATCGAACCGTATTATAACATCGCGCCTTGTATATAATCTATGTAATTAACGATGAATTTAAGGGGCGGTCTATTTATTAAGTATAGAGTTTTAGAATCCAAACCCTCAAATAATTAGGGCCAGTTATACTTAAATTATTATTTTAAATAAAATTATGATGATTGTAATGATTGAAAGATTATCCTTAAATCCTAATAGAGCTTCCGTTTTTTAAATATCGATAAATTTGTGGTTCTGAAAAGAACCGTTGTTTAATTTTTCTAAAATTAATTTTGAGGGTCACATTTCACGTTAGTTCGCGAATAAAATGTGACTTAACCTCCAAACCCGTATAATGTACGTCCTTGACGTTTCAAGGCGTATACTACATCCATTGCGGTAACGGTTTTTCTTTTGGCGTGTTCGGTATATGTAACGGCATCTCTGATGACGTTTTCCAAAAACACTTTTAAAACACCTCTGGTCTCTTCGTAAATCAGACCAGATATACGTTTTACGCCGCCTCGTCTAGCCAATCTTCTAATGGCGGGCTTCGTAATACCTTGGATATTATCACGAAGCACTTTACGATGCCGCTTGGCTCCTCCTTTTCCCAAACCTTTACCACCTTTACCTCTGCCGGTCATCTTTTATCGAACCTAATACAAAAAAAATAAATGATCTCGAATAAGTAGCGCGCTCACAACACGAGTGCTACGGACAACTGTTGTCGATTACATTCAATCAGCCCGGTTTTGTAGACTTAGGATTGAGTTCCGCCCACTGGCACAAAACGGACCAATCAGATTAGATAACATGTTATAAAAAGGACTCTCTGATTTTATGACCGAATCAGTCCGAAAGGGGTCGCCGTCGTTTGCGTTTGTTAATTTTTCTCATTACCTCTATTTTAAAAATATGGCTCGTACCAAGCAAACTGCGCGAAAATCAACAGGAGGTAAAGCTCCTAGGAAACAATTGGCTACCAAAGCGGCCAGGAAAAGCGCTCCAGCTACCGGTGGCGTTAAGAAACCACATCGCTACCGACCTGGGACGGTCGCTTTGCGGGAGATTCGTCGTTATCAAAAGAGCACCGAATTATTGATTAGGAAATTACCTTTTCAACGATTGGTTCGCGAAATCGCTCAAGATTTCAAGACCGATTTACGTTTTCAAAGTTCGGCGGTAATGGCTTTACAAGAGGCCAGCGAAGCTTATTTAGTTGGCCTTTTTGAGGATACTAATTTATGTGCGATACATGCAAAGCGAGTAACCATCATGCCCAAGGATATTCAGCTAGCCAGACGTATCAGAGGCGAACGTGCCTAAACTTTATTTTCTATCATTTATAATACTCTACTTATATTCGTATTTTGCAACAAAAAAAAAACGGTTCTTTTCAGAACCACCTAAATTTAATCAAAGAAAAAGAAGATAATTCAATTAATATTCTTTTATCGATATTTATATAAACCACTAAAAGAGTTATGGATTTTTATCTCAGAGTTATATTCGACTACATGTTAGTAATTAATAACAGTCGGTGTACTTATACGCATTGTTTTTAAAAACTAAAGAAAAAATAATGTAATCACTAATAACCAAAGAATAATAATATACTGTTGATAACAAAATTTGTATTTCAATATTGGATACTACAGCTGTATAATATATAAAATTAATTTTTTTAAGATTATTTCTTTTTTTATTTATCTAAATTGTGGCTCTGAAAAGAACCGTTTTCTCCTTTATGATATTCAAGGCTTATGGTTTACTTAGAACTGGTATATTTAGTGACGGCTTTGGTACCTTCACTAACGGCGTGCTTAGCCAATTCACCGGGCAGCAATAATCGCACGGCAGTTTGGATTTCTCTGCTTGTGATAGTAGATCTTTTATTGTAATGAGCGAGACGGGACGCTTCGGCGGCTATCCTTTCGAATATATCGTTCACGAAAGAATTCATGATCGACATGGCCTTGCTGGAGATACCCGTATCGGGATGAACTTGCTTTAAAACTTTGTAAATGTAGATCGCGTAGCTTTCCTTCCTCTTGCGTTTCTTTTTCTTGTCACTTTTGGAGATATTTTTCTGAGCCTTACCGGCCTTTTTGGCCGCCTTACCGCTTGTTTTCGGAGGCATTTCGAAATAAATATTACGATATTAAAGGAACCACGAAAAGTACTAGACTAAAACAAATTTCAGGAATCCTTAGAATTTATAGGCTCCTTAAATACACTCCTAAGCCCCGCCTATTATCTGAGTTAGCCTTTCATTGGTCGCGTACGAGATCATGCGTTCGGCTTACGAACAAAATTCGTTGCTAGTATGTTGACAGTTTTAGTACAGATTTCAACTCTAAGGCGAGCGAGTTCTAGAAGCAATCGATAGTAAAATGTCCGGACGTGGTAAAGGCGGAAAAGTGAAGGGAAAGGCGAAGTCTCGTTCTAACCGAGCGGGATTACAATTCCCTGTCGGTCGTATTCACAGACTTTTAAGGAAAGGGAATTATGCCGAACGCGTAGGGGCCGGTGCTCCCGTCTACTTAGCTGCCGTAATGGAATATCTGGCAGCCGAGGTTCTCGAATTGGCGGGTAACGCCGCTAGAGATAACAAGAAAACCAGGATTATCCCTAGGCATTTGCAATTGGCCATCAGAAACGACGAAGAATTGAACAAACTCCTATCCGGAGTTACTATAGCCCAGGGCGGCGTTCTGCCAAATATCCAAGCTGTATTGTTACCTAAAAAGACAGATAGCAAAACTAAATAAAACGAATGTAACCTATTTTATCATCAAATATCGGTCCTTTTCAGGACCACCAAGACAGCTGAAAAAGAGAATTTTATTATTTTAGCTTAAGTAGTAAAATAACAGGCATAAGTTTTAATTTTGAGAGGTTTTGTGATATACGACAGAGTTACGACGATATTTTATAGATCGCAATACTTTTGACAATACCTTTCTCTGAATCTTCGTGCATGCAGTCTCTTCTTAATGAGAGTATTGAACAATATCCATTTTATTGTATCGATATCGTATCTTTCTAATTTCTCATTCATTTCATTAATTATTTCCTAATTGTTATGATCGGATTTGCAAAGATTAGGATTTCTGTATATCGAACCGGTACATGTCAGCTGTATTTATGAGGTTATGTTATTTGTTCTTAGAATTTGATGTGATCAATTGAAAATGAGATGAAAGTTGCTTTAATTTATCGTTTCGGACCGACTATTAGTGCCGTGTCATCGTTTGGAGATTACTATGGAACATAATTGTGCGACGAGTTATGATAGACTGTCATTTATTGTTGCGACTGGATTTGGTGGTCTCCAGCTATATATGCGTTTATTATTTATAATTGTCGATCCGATTCACTACCTACTAATTCTATATTGTGAATTTTTAGTTTAATGATCATGTCCTTACTGTTGGACCAACACCCCCACTTGGATGCATTGGTACGATGACTGTCTCCGTAGGAAGGCCATGCATGACAGTCAACCCATGTATTTCTTTTCATTAGGGTAGTTTATACAGTAAGTGTCTATTTATTGACTATAGGGTACCAATTAGTTACTTCGTATGGTTACCTTTAAGGTAATTGAATGATATTGTTGCTTTTAGTGAGCAACTAAATGACATTGAGAGATTTGACCGGATGTTAGTTTGAAGATGTTTATATATTCCATGCAACAATCTTTCGCTTATTCCGAGTTGCTGCGGTTATACACAGTTACTGACTTGCCCCTTGACATCCTCTCGGATGTGCACTTCCTTTGAGGATTATCCGTGATGACCTGTATTGCCTTATATAATTAGCATTTTTGAGTAAGTTTGAAATCTAGGTGAGAGTGCCGTTTATGTATGTATATGTTTGTTAATCTAGTGATTTATCATAGGTTACTTATTGTTGTTATTGCAATTTAGGTTAGATTGTTTCGAAGAGCCTTCCTTGATGTGAATATATCTCTTCCTTTGTTTCGACTGTGGGTGAATTCTGATGCTTAGCTAAGGATATTTTATATCATATTCTATTTATATCATTAATTTAGAATAGAATAGAATATAATATAATACAATTTTCAAAGATTTTTAATGATATTCTTGACAATTTTACGCTTCTCTATATTTGAAAATCCTATTCTTTGATTGTCTTGGTTCTCGCTAGATGGCGCGCGCCGCCTGATTTCTTTCTCTACTTTATGTCGTTGGATATTGTTTTCGTCTCTCATTCATTAGAATTGACGTACACGCATTGGAGGTTATGTCTTCGTTCTGTTTAAACGTTTTGTTTATTTTATTTTGTTATTGTTGTGTTTTTAGGTTTTCTTATGGATTAGACCGATCTTATGTGATTTGTCGAC